>NW_020173491.1:2952636-2984461 GCF_003031525.2 Neophocaena asiaeorientalis asiaeorientalis | reverse complement strand
TGTGTGTATATATATATATATATATATATATATATATATATATATACACACACACACACACACACACACACATATATATATACACACACACATTTTATGTCATGAACTCTTTTACTGCATATAACAGTTTCATGCTTATTACTGAGGCACTTGGAACAGGAAAGCTAGAGACCAATTTTACCAAATATTGTAATTTCTCACCTTTCAGAAACAATAGGTTTGTAGTGATGACTGTAGGAAACATCTTACTGAGTGTAACTCATTCCTGAACAGTTACTAATAACATTGCCTTGCAAATATGAAGAACATAGTACTTTTTCAAAGGGCTTTCTCATCTATCATGTTGCTTTGCCCTTGGAGCAACCCTGAGAGACAGGCTGCGTGATCTCATGCCCATTTGAGAGATATAGTAACTGAGGTCCTCCCCAAGGTTGTAGCTAATCAGAGGCAGAACTGAAGCGAGAATCCAAGATTCTGAACTTAGATCTAGGTGGTATGGTTTAAGGGTTAAGAGCACAGGCTCTGAGCCAAACTGTTTAGGTTTAATTCCAACTTCATCAGGCATTGGTTATATGCTCGTAAGCAAGTCATTTAGCTGCTTTGTCATTCAGTTTCCTCACTGGTAAAATGAGATGTTGTAGATTGAATGACGTCCCCCCAAAAGATATGTTCAGGTTCCAACCCCAGGTACCTGTGAATGGGATCTTATTTGGAAGTAGATGTAATCAAGCTAAAATGGGGTTATTCTGCACTAGGGTGGACCTGATGACTGATGTCTTTACAGGAAGAGGTAATGTTGAATGCAGACATGTAGAGAGGAGAATGCCACAGACAGAGAAGGCCATGTGATGCCGGACACAGAGAAGAGAGAGATGCAGCTGGAAGCCAGGAAATGCCAAGGATCGCTGGCAACCACCAGAAATTAGAAAAAGGCAAAGAAGATTTTCAGAGCGAGCGTGGCCCAGCCCCTTAATTTCTGACTTCTAGCTTCCAGAACTGTGAGAGAATACATTTCTATTGTTTTCACCCAGTTTGTGGTAATTCATTATGGCAGCCCTAGGAAACAGATACCTGGGATAATCACATTTCCTGCCTTTGGTAGATTGTATTATTGTTCAATACTTTTGTTCTTCCCTATGGGAAGATGGATACACCCTCATCTAGTTGATGTCATGTTTGACCATATCACTTGCTTTGTCTGGGGAAACGTTGGTGGGAATGAGATGCACCACTTCCAAGCGGAAGCTCTTAGAGCCTCGTGGGGTTCTGCCATCTTATCTTTTTCCTCTCCCAGGGACATACAGTTCTCAGATAGGGACCACTCCTTCAGCCGAGGGACCCAAATGAAAATAGCATGTAACATAGTTGGGGAAATACTGAAATAAGCGGTAATGCAAGCAAAAAACAAATCTCTGCTGTCACAATCCTCTAACATTGGGGGTCGTTTGCTACAGAAGTATAATTTAGCCTAAGGTGACTGATAGGCTACATCATACAACGTTTGAGGACTCAGTTTCATGGTGCTTGTAAAGTGTAGTCCTGGCCGTATATGTTACTAATATTATTTAAACACTATTACCGTTTTCTTAACTCAAAGAGCGGACTATAATAATTGAGTGTCAATTATGTGCCTAGATAAAGTGTTTGGTTCAGAGATGGGTATGTGACCCGAATTAGGTAAATACAAATCCTTCCTTGGACTTTTGCTGGTGTTTTCTCTTTTGAAGAAGCTGCTTTCTTTTACCTGGGCTCCCAGCTACAAGAGTGACATATGCCTGGCACCGGAGGGGGCTATCTTTTCCACGGTAAGGAGACAGTCTAGCTGAAAATGCAGTCAACACAGAGAAAAGATGCTAGAGTTAGAGAGAGGAAGAAAAAGCAGTTGTATGGACGTCACGTAAGCCTCTAGGATCCAGCTATACTTAACCAGATGCACCCTTAGATTTCCCAGCTACATGAGCCAATCCTTTGCCACTTTTCTTAAGCTGCTTTGAGTCGGGCTTCTGTTAATAGATCCTTGATGCCTGGGGAAGTGTCCTAACCTCCTGCTACCAGATGTATGTTCCTCAAGGGTAAAGCTTTGCCTCACTCATCGGTGTAATTCTTGTAGCTCTCAGCTGAATGGTGCGTATGGGTGTCCACTCAAAGTATGTTTGGGAATTTAAGCATACGATAGGCCCTTAAGAGGAATGTTGGTCTCTGTATACACATAACCCACAGAGGAAGTTGTGATTTATGCTACAAAACTATCCTCAGAAGATCACAACTAATGTGTATTCCAAAAAGTATTATTTGAAAAAATCTGAACACTTGAGGAAAAGGAAAGTTAGAAATTAAAAGCAGTAATTTATCATATACAAAGCCATTCCAGAGAATCTGTTCAACCTTTCTGAATCTCTGTTTCTTCATCTGTAACATGGGATAATATTAAAAACTTTCTTTTCTTCCTTGGGACCCAATGAGATAATACATGCAGAAATAGGCTACAGAGTTTTACAGCAAAGAGTAGACATTTTCATCACACATTCATAGCTAGAAACACACTATGTAGACTGAACAAGTTCTACTGGACACTCTTGGGACAAAGAATTGGGATAATGGGGTGATTCCCTTTGAGACTTGAAGGCTTTTTTACTGGTATAAGCGAAGTGACCCAATTTATCACAGCAAACAGCCACATTCAAGTTACATTAACCCCAAGAGGAGAAATCAAGATAAAATACGGATTTTTTTTTTTTTTTTTTGGCTGCTTTGGGTCTTCATTGCTGCGCCCGGGCTTTCTCTAGTTGCGGCAAGCGGGGCCTACTCTTTGTTTTGTATTACGCGGGCTTCTCATTGCAGTGGCTTCTCTTGTTGCGGAGCACGAGCTCTTGGTGCGTGGGCTTCAGTAGGTGTGGCACGTGGGCTCAGTAGTTGTGACTCGTGGGCTCTAGAGCGCAGGCTTCAGTAGCTGTGGCGTGTGGGCTTAGTTGCTCCACGGCATGTGGGATCTTCCTGGACCAGGGCTCGAACCTGTGTCCCCTGCATTGGCAGGCAGATTCTTAACCACTGAGCTACCAGGGAAGCCCCAAAAATATGGATTTTGAGCCTGATTCCTAGAAATCACAAAAGACCACCAGTGAGACTGACCACAAGTAATCAAACTCAGCAAGACTTGGAAGCCAAAAATATAAAAGATAACACACTGGCTGATGCTGACTACAACCAAGGAGGACAAATAAAGACACAGCAGGCGAGAGGACAGGACAACGGCCAACCTTCCCAGGTATGGAGACTCATGAGAGCAATCTGCAACACTGGGCTTGTATTTTTCCCAGTGGAAAATATGTTTTTTCTCTCACTACTCATTCTCCTGACTTGCTTTCCTGTGGTCCATGTTCCATACAACACCCATGGAGATCTTTTCAAAAAAGTAAAACAAAATTTCTGCATTGGTTAAAACTTCCAAGGGTTTCCTGTCACAATGAGAACATCCCAACTCCTTACCGTGGTCTAGAAAGCTCCCAGTGAGCTAGCCTCTGCCCCGTTGCAGGTCTTTCTCTGCCTAACCAGGCAGTCACACCAGCCTCTTCCAACACAGCAGGCTCATTTTCACCTCCAGACCCTTGTGCTCGCTATTCCCTCTGCCTGGGATGCTCTTAATCATGTCTCTGCATTGCTTGCTTCTTCCTTAGATTTCTCCCTCAGATTGGTGCCACCTTCCAAAAGGTCTTATCTGACCGCCTGATCTAACACCGCTCATTGCCCCACATTACTCTCTCCTATTTCTAATTCTCATCGCCTGAAGTCATGGCTTTAATTTGTTATATGGATATTTACACATGTATCCACATATAGGTATACACATACAGATATGTATACATACAAACACATATGTCCTATATACGTAAATGTATATATGTGTATTTTTGGCCCAAACTAAATATTAAGTTTTGTGAACGTTGGGCCTCTATTCTTGTCTTGTTCACCCCTGTGTCCCCAGTGCCTGGAATAGTGCCTGACTCATAGTAGTTCTCAATAGATTCTTATTAAATGAGAGAGAAAATCACTCCCAGCAGCCCCTGCTCTTACCTGATTTCTGCATTTGCTGACCTTGCGTCCCCCCCTCCTCCCGGTTCCTGTAATAGAGTATTGACAAATTCCAGGACTGAAATGACCCTGAAAAGCCCATTCTCCCGCCTGTAGACAAGAATATGCCTGCGCCATTTCTGATCGATAGTGCCCCTCCCCCATTTAAATGCCTGTTCACAGATAACCCGAGTGGTACATGACCGGCAGAGAGGAAGTTTCATTCCTGTATTTAGTGTTTCTCTGCTTTGCAGAGTAGAAAGGAGAAGAAAGTCCTGATGTATGTCAAGTGTAACAAGTAGTTTTCAAGTCCAGATTACTGGTGTCTGCCTGGAGTGATGTGTTGAAGAATTTTAGGGCCGTGTTGTGAGCTCTTTTTTAAAAAAAAAAATCAATCTTGGGATTGATTAGCAGGGTCTGCATGGGCAGAGGACAGTGGGATGATGGTTTTATGGATTTGCAGTTCCTAAAACACAGTTTCCTCTAGACATCTACACCATCCTGCCTGCTTTTGGTGATGTCACCAAAAGATTGTGGGTAAAAGAGCTGGGTCACTACTTTCCTATACCTCATAATGAAATACTTTAACTATCTCTTATTTTCCCTAATAATCTATAAAAGCACTAGGTCCCATTTCCTCCCAAACTGGGAAGTTTCAAGCCAAGTCTATAAGTAAATAATATCTCACAAGCAAGAAAGAAAAACAGGGCAAGACAAGAGACAAATGAATGCCCCCTACATAAACATGATATTCTAAGTTGAAAGACTAGATCCTAGGCCTCCAAGGATGTGTCTAAAGATTCAAGCCTTCATCTGTAGGTTGGTCTGTTTTTTCCTGGACTCATATTTCTAACCTCCTCCTATACATATCAACCTGGATGTTGCTTGGGCAACTCAGACTCAACACGTCCAAAACAAAACGCGATCTTATGATTTGCTTCCACAACACTCAAATGCCGCTTTGCTTCTCGTCTTCTCTAGTCATTCAGTAGATATATCTTCAGCACCTTTTTATGTGCCACGTACCATTCTAGGCACTGGGCCACAGAGGATTTAGAGAAATGATGGACAAGATTACCAGATTATACAACTGTAAGGGCCACAAATTATGTTGTGTTCTTTGTAAATAATGCTGCTGTGAAATAATGCTGTGAAACATGGTGGCCTTCTCGTGGAACTCAACTTCTGGAAAGGAAGATAGGAAAGAAATGTGTATACAATAAATAGAAAAAACCCTTTTCAGATAGTGATAAGTCTTATGCAGAAAATAAAGCGGTAGAGTAGAGAGTGGGTAGCATTGGGCCACATTTGATGGGAGCACTAGGGAAGGGAAAACATCGTTGAGGAAATGACATGAATGGAGATCCAAATCAGGCACCAAGTCAGCCATGTGAAGATTGGGGCAGAGCATTTCATGCAGAGACGTAAGTACAATATTCAGAAGGTGGCAACAAGCCTGGGTGTTTGAGACCCACAATGGGGAGCCCTTTGGTTAGAGAGAATGAGTAAGGAGAGAGTGGCAGGAGATGAGATCTGAAAGCAGGACCACATCAGGGTGGAATCTGCAGGTCACAGCAAGGAATTCAGCTTTTGTTCTAGGCCTATGGGAAGCCATCAGAGATCTTGGGTAGGGAGTTGCAAGATCACTGTCTTAGCTGGCATCCCCCATTCACCCAGTTGCCCAACCTAGAAATTTAGGTTTCTCTCTCCCATCTGGGGGGTCACCAAGCCTTGTTTATTGTCTCCCTTAAATGCCTCTCAAATTGCCGCCTTTCATTTCATCCCCATGGCCTAGTCCTTTCTTATTTAAACTCTCCCAGGAGGCCTCCTAGGGGGCCTCACTGCCCTAGTCTCACTCAGAACTCTCTGACTTTGATATTGCCACCCAAAGTAAAGCTCCCTGTCCAGAAATCTTGGCTTAGTCTCTGTGGCCCATTGGTTAGGGTTCAAGTCCGAACATCACTCCGACCTTCTTAACACCCTCCTATCTCTAACACACCTCATACTTTTAGGCTCACTGAACTCATTGCTTTACAGGGCACATTCTTTATGTGCCCATATTTATGTATGCTTTTCCACTTCCCTGGAATGCCATTCTCATTTGGCCAATGCCAATCAGTGCTTTAAGATCCACCTCAAAAGCCACCCCTTCTGAGGTTTCCCTGACTTCATCACATAAAGTCCTGTGTCAGATCCTAGGACATTTCTCCCATAGCTTTTGCCAAGTTGGGTTCAGAGTTCTCTGGGCAATCTTGGAAGCTCCTGAGAGCAGAGATCATAGCTTGTGTCTCTAAGAATGTCAGGGCCAACCGGGTGCCCAAGAAATACTGAACTTAAGAGAGGCATTCCATGACCCACAGAGACCCCTACAGAGAGGAAGGAGGACATGTGCCATTTTCTAAGGCATCTTGAAGGACCATCCTTGGGTACAGCAGCCAGCAGCCACAGCACTTCAAATGCTGGCATCTAAGCTTTTCAACTGCCAATTTGGAATCCAGGCAAGGAAGAGATGCTACCTCTCTTTCCTGGCATCTCTGGAACCAATCAAGTTAAATCGGCCTGCAACAGCAACACAAAGACTAGATAATTTGTAACCGGTCCTCAGACCACTTGTCAAGTCAAGCTAATGCTGAGGTTACTTTAACAACACACATCCGTGTGTGGAACCAATCAAGTTAAATCGGCCTGCAACAGCAACACAAAGACTAGATAGTTTGTAACCAGTCCTCAGACCACTTGTCAAGTCAAGCTAATGCTAGGTTACTTTAACAACACACATCCGTGTAGACAGATACAAGCAGCACAAAGACTGACATGTCTGACTGCTCCCATGATCAGAAAAAAAAATAATAATAATGATAATAATGACCAAATATATGATCCAACCCAGGAAGGGCCCCAAATAGATATTCAAGAAGAATCTAAACAAAGTAGGCAGTGGAGCTAAGAATATTAATCTACACTCTCAAATTTCTGCCTTTTTCCTTTTATATAACCCACAAAACACCATCTAGAACTGAATGAATGCTTATTGGCAAATAATGATCATTTAGATTATAACAATGGTCATTATTTACTCAGTAAGAGCCTGGGCAGAATGATAAAGATGAAAATATGATACCTGGACTCAACATGCTTAGATCTAATAAAGCAGGAGAGAGATGATACAGAGTTTATTGTCTGAAGGGATGGTCCTGGAGAGGAGCTAGCCAACAGCTCTGCTTGTTTGGAAATGGGGAAACTGAGGCCCAGATTGAGGAAGAGACTGGTTTATGGGCACTCAGCTTGTTGTTCCAAGATTAGAACATGTGCACACAGGTAACACCAATACAAGGTGAACTAGGCAAAGAGCCAGCAGGCAGGTTTGGAGAAGCAGCATGAGAACAAGGTCCAGAAGATGGAGATATTTATTTCATCTGGAGTCCAGGAGAGACTGTTGGGAGAGAAATCATGTGAACAGGGCCTTGGGGTGGACAGGATTCTGACAAATTTGGAGGAAGGATACTCCAGGGTAGAGGGACAGGTGGATTAGAGAACAGGAGAAGCAGAGAGGAGGATGGTTCTGAGACTCCTAGG
The DNA here is from genome assembly GCF_003031525.2 of Neophocaena asiaeorientalis asiaeorientalis. NCBI lineage: Eukaryota > Metazoa > Chordata > Mammalia > Artiodactyla > Phocoenidae > Neophocaena > Neophocaena asiaeorientalis. Next base: position 2,976,817 of record NW_020173491.1, on the reverse strand, counting down.
AATGTGCTCTGTGTGTGATCTGGCCAGATGAGTGAATGCAGGGAGGGAGGGACGCTGCAGTTTCCCAGCCTGCCAAAATGGACCTTCACCCTCACCGCCATCATCTCCCACTTGGACTTTGTAATTATCTCCACTTTGGGTCCTTATAGTATATTCCTCATCTTCCAGTCAATGTAATCTTTTAAAAATATAAATTAGATCCCACCATGCTCCTGAATAAAATTCCCACTTGTTTCCCACTTTACTTAGAATAACACCCTAATTCCATCTCACTGTATTATCTCTGAGCCTGAAATCTTTTGTATAAATGGCTCCTTACTCATTACATTCCAGCCCCTCTAAACCTCCTCTCTCCTCCTCAGGTATGCAAAGCTTCTTCTTATCTCAGGGCCTTTGTGCTCACTGTTTCCTCTACATAGAAATCTTACCTGCAGATCTTCCCTTGGCTGATTTCTTCTGAGTTCAGAATGTCACCTGTTCAATAAAACCACTTCCTCATTCTGTATCTCTGACTTCTCCTTTCCCAAATCCCAGTACCTCTTGGACAACATCCCTCTGTTCTGTTTTCTTCTTGGAGCTTATCAGGATGTAGTTTGACTCTATTGACTACTTCAAGAGGATGAATTATTCGCTAAGAGCTGCTGGGGACATTGATAATCCACAAGGAATTAAAATCAGATCCCTACCTCACACCATACATCAAAATTAATTCCAGGTAAATCAGTCACCTACAGGTAAAAGGCAAAATTTTAAGCCTTTTAAAGAAAATGTAGGAAAAAATTTTCAGGAATGCTGGATGGGGAGAATTTTCTTGTGAAAGATCAAAATAATGATAGTAGTAATCATCATCATCATCACAAGCACAGAGCATTAACAAACATGACTACATTGAAGTTAGGAACCTCTGTTCATCAAGAAGGTGGCAGAATAGAAGGACGTGTGCTCACTCCCTCTTGCAAGAGCACCAGAATCACAACTAACTGCTGAACAACCATCGACAGAAAGACACTGGAACTCACCAAAAAAGATACCCCACATTCAAAGACAAAGGAGAAGCTGCAATGAGATGGTAGGAGGGGTGCAATCACAATAGAATCAAATCCCATAACCATTGGGTGGGTGATTCACAAACTGGGGAACAATTATATCTCCGAAGTCCACCTACTGGAGTGAAGGTTATGAGCCCCATCTCAGGCTTCCCAACTTGGGGCTCTGGCAATGGGAGGGGGAATTCCCAGAGAATCAGACTTTGAAGGCTAGCGGGATTTGATTGCAGGACTTTGACAGGATTGGGGGAAACAGAGACTCCACTCTTGGAGGGCACACACAAAGTAGTGTGCGCATCAGGACTCAGTGGAAGGAGCAGTGACCCCATAGGAGACTGAACCAGACCTACCTGCTAGTGTTGGAGGGTCTCCTGCAGAGGTAGGGGGTGGCTGTGGCTCACCATGGGGACAAGGACACTGACAGCAGAAGTTCTGGGAAGTACTCCTTGGCATGAGCCTTCCTGGAGTCCACCACTAGCTCCACCAAAGATCCTGCAGACTCCAGTGATGGATCACCTCAGGGCAAACAACCAAGAGGGAGGGAACTCAGCCTCACCCATCAGCAGACAAACAGATTAAAGTTTTACTGAGCTCTGCCCACCAGAGCAACACCCAGCTCTACCCACCATCAGTCCCTCCCATCAGGAAGCTTGCAAAAACCTCTTAGATAGCCTCATCCACCAGACAGGAGAAGCAAGAAGGACAATCCTACAGCCTGTGGAACGAAAACCACATTCACAGAAAGATAGACAAAATGAAAAGGCAGAGGACTATGTACCAGATGATGGAACAAGATAAAACCCCAGAAAAACAACTAAATGAAGTGGAGATAGGCAACCTTCCAGAAAAAGAATTCAGAAAAATGATAGTGAAGATGATCCAAGACCTCAGAAAAAGAATGGAGGCAAAGATCAAGAAGATGCAAGAAAGGTTTAACAAAGACCTAGAAGAATTAAAGAACAAACACTTAGAAGAATTAAAGAACAAACAAACAGAGATGAACAATATAATAATCGAAATGAAAAATATGCTAGAAGGAATCAATAGCAGAATAACTGAGGCAGAAGAACAGATAAGTGACCTGGAAGACAGATGGTGGAATTCAGTGCTGCAGAACAGAATAAAGAAAAAAGAATGAAAAGAAATGAAAGCAGCCTAAGAGACCTCTGGGACATCATTAAACGCACCAACATTCGCATTATAGGGGTCTCAGAAGGAGAAGAGAGAGAGAAATGACCTGAGAAAATATTTGAAGAGATTACAGTTGAAAAATTCCCTAACATGGGAAAGGAAATACCCACCCAAGTGGAAGTGCAGAGAGTCCCAGGCAGGATAAACCTAGAGAGAAACACTCCAAGACACATAGTAATCAAATTGACAAAAATTAAAGACAAAGAAAAATTATTGAAAGCAACAAAGGAATAACAACAAATATCATACAAAGGAACTCCCGTAAGGTTAACAGCTGATCTCTCAGCAGAAACTCTACAAGCCAGAAGGGAGTGGCATGATATATCTAAACTCATGAAAGGGAAGAACCTATAAGAACCAAGATTACTCTACACGTCAAGGATCTCATTCAGATTCAGCAGAGTAATCAAAAGCTTTATAGACAAAAGTTAAGAGAATTCAGCACCACCAAACCAGCTCTACAACAAATGCTAAAGGATCTTCTCTAAGTGGGAAACACAAGAACCTACAAAAGAAAAGAACCTACAAAAACAAACCCAAAACTATTAAGAAAATGATAATAGGAGCATACATATCAATAATTTTCTTAAATGTGAATGGATTAAATGCTCCAACCAAAAGACACAGTCTCACTGAATGGATACAAAAACAAGACCCATATGTATGCTGTCTACAAGAGACCCCCTTCATACCTAGGGACACATACAGACTGAAAGTGAGGGGATGGAAAAAGACATTCCATGCAAATGGAAATCAAAAGAAAAGTGGAGTAGCAATACTCGTACCAGGTAAAATAGAATTTAAAATAAAGAATGTTACAAGAGACAAGGAAGGACACTACATAATGATCAAAGAATCAATCCAAGAAGAAGATATAACAATTATAAATATATATGCACCCAATATAAGAACACCTCAATACATGAGGCAAATGCTAACAGCTATAAAACAGGATATCAAGAGTAACACAGTAATACTGGGGGACTTTAACTCCTCACTTACACCAATGGACAGATCATCCAGAAAGAAAATTAATAAGGAAACCCAAGTTTTAAATGACACAATAGACCAGATAGATTTAATAGATATTTGTAGGACATTCCATCCCAAAACAGTAGATTACACTTTCTTCTCAAGAGCACATGGAACATTCTCCAGGATAGATCACACGTTGGGTCACAAATCAAGCCTCGGTAAATTTAAGACAATTGAAGTCATATCAAGCATCTTTTCTGAACACAATGCTATGAGATTAGAAATCAATTACGCGAAAAAAAAGTAAAAAACACAAACACATGGAGGCTAAAGAATATGTTACTAAATAACTAAGAGATCACTGAAGAAATCAAAAAGGAAATAAAAAAATACCTAGAGGCAAATGACAACAAACACGATGATCCAAAACCTATGTGATGCAGCAAAAGCAGTTCTAAGAGGGAAGTTTATAGCAATACAATCCTACCTCAAGAAACAAGAAAAAACTCAAATAAACAATCTAACCTTACACCTAAAGGAACTAGAGAAAGAAGAACAAACAAAACCCAAAGTTAGTAGAAGGAAAGAAATCATAAAGATCAGAGCAGAAATAAATGCAATAGAAACAAAGAAAACAGTAGCAAAGATCAATAAAGCTAAAAGCTGGTTCTTTGAGAAGATAAACAAAATTGAAACCAAGAAAAAGAGGGAAAGGACTCAAATCAATAAAATTAAAAATGAAAAAGGAGAAGTTACAATGGACACTGCAGAAATACAAAGCATCATGAGAGACTACTACAAGAAACTCTATGCCAATAAAATGGACAACCTGGAAGAAATGGACAAATTCTTAGAAAAGTATAAGCTTCCAAGACTGAACCAGGAAGAAATAGAAAATATGAACAGACCAATCACAAGCACTGAAATCGAAACTGTGCTTAAAAATCTTAAAACAAAGATTAAAAATCTTCCAACAAACAGAAGCCCAGGACCAGATGGCTTTACAGGTGAATTCTATCAAACATTTAGTAAAGAGCTAACACTCATCCTTTTCAAACTTTTCCAAAATATTGCAGAGGAAGGAACACTCCCACACGCATTCTTTGAGACCACCATCACCCTGATACCAAAACCAGACCAAGATACTACAAAAAAAGAAAATTACAGACCAATATTACCACAGACTGGAACAATACATTTTCCAGACAATCAATAATCAATCAATAAAACTTAAGTATTTAGAATATTTAAAGAACTCTTGAAAATTAAGGAGAATAAGAAAAACAACTCAATAGAAAATAAGCAAAAGACATGAATAGGAACTTCACAGAGGAGGAAACATAAATGGCCAACAAAGAGTGGACCTCATGCTCAACCTTAGTTGTAAACAGGGAAAGAGAAACTAAAACCGTAGTGAAACTCTTTTTATACCTACTAGATTGGCAAAATATTAATAATATTAATAAAATCAACTTTCAATGAGGATGTGAGGTGGTGGAAACTCAACCAGCAATTTGAGGATATAAGTAAAAAAAAAACAAACAAACAGAAATAATCAGAAAAACAATCTGGCAGTATTTTATAAAATTAGAAAGTTATGCCCAGTAAGACCTAAAATTTTGACTCTTTGTCTCTACCTAGAGAAACACATGCATGTAAATTCCAGAGGCATGTCTGTGAATATTTGTAACAGTTTTGTTTAAAATTGCTCCAACAGAAAACACCTAAATGCCCATACGCAGAATAATGGATACATAAATGATGGAATACACATAAATAAAATACTACATAGCAGCAAAAATGAAGAAACTACAGCTACACGCATTGATGAGGATGAAATCTAGAAGATGAAATGGAATAAAAAAACAATTGCAGAAGACATACAAAATAATCCTACTTCTATAAAATACATAGAGGAGTCAAACTAAAAAATATAGTGTTTAGAAATATAGACAGATGTGGTAAAATTTTTTAAAAAGCAAGGAAATATTTTTTCAGAATCAGAAGGAAGAAAAAGATGTGAGAGACTATAATATGAGAGGGAGGGAAGCGGGTAAGCTAGAGATGAAAAAAGATTGGCCTTGAGTTGACAGTGGTTGCAGCTGGGTGATGGGTCAACGCAGGGTTCTTATCAATTCTCTCCACTTTTGTTCATGCTTGAAATTTCCCGCTACTCACTATGATCTGTTTATGTATTTATACGTACGTGTCCACATACATGTGCATATTTTGATTAAATCTGTGGGAGTGAGGAGGGACGGGGATGAGATTGGAGGGAAGCACACAGAGAATGGCAACCATATTGGCAATGTCCTAGTTCTTAAACTGAGTGGTGGGTGCATGGTGTTTATTACTGCTATGCTTCACAGTCTCAATAGGTGTTATGTATATCATATTCGTGATATCTTCTTTATAATTCAAAAATTAGGAGAAAAAGGAAGAAGAAAGGGACAAAGCAAGAGGGTGAGATGATTGGCCCCAGCCCTCTACTCCTAAACTTTAGACTGCTGAGGGTTTCCCCCCATTCTGTAGATAAGAAAACTGAGTCTCACATGCCTACACGCTGATATGCAGCATCAGTGCAGGCATCCACAGAAGGGTCAACAGCACAGGGCGTTAGGGAACCCGAGATGCAACTCCAGGGCCTGGGTCCGACTCAGAAGAGGGATTTTTGGAACATGGGCTACAGCCACAGTGACCAAGGCGGTCAGGACACATGGCAACTGCAGCCTCATAGATGGGTGCCATCCCCACAGGAGCCGGCTCTGATTCTGCTTATTCTTTGGATGTAAACAAGAATGAGGTTGTCCAGCCCACCTGGGAGCCTTGGAGCATATCCGCAGAGGGTCTGAGCAAGCAGGTGATCACAGCCAAACGAACTTGCAAGTTGAAACGTGCAAGTTTTAGAATTCTGCCCATAGCGGGTTATCAGCTTTGCCTACGGGGAGTTCCACAAAGGAGCATGATCCTGGACAAATGCCTGCCCCTCTTCCCACTGAATAACTTGCCCGAGTGAGCCCCCATAGCCCTGCTTCCTCACCCTCTCTCTCCCGGTTTTAATTGCCCTCACAAAGGCGTACCCGCACGACCTGACGCATCTCACTGGCAGTCACAAAAGCAAAGGAACTCCAGGTTACGGCCACAATTCAGCCTCAACTCTCCCCCATTGTGCCCAGCCCCCGGCAGTGGTCTCGGAGCCGTCGGGGGTCTTACATATCTCATACGTGCAGCAAAGTGGGGGAACAATGTGACAAATTATGAACAAGCTCAGAGCCAAGCCTGTGGAATTCTTCCCTTTGTGAGCCTGCATCACATGTCAGCTGGGCTGCCGGGCCAAGGCGGGGACCCGGACCGGGGGTGGGGGACATCCCAGCAGCAGGAGGCCAGCCCAGGGCTGGAACACTTTTCACACTTGGGAACACGGCCCCTTCCCCCCGCCCCTGCCCCCCACACCTCTCTCTCTGTCACATTACAAGGGAAAAGAAAATTATTTTGACCCTACTTTTAGATCTAAATATTCCACCAATACTATCCTTGCTAAAGAAAACAAAACCCAAGCAAACTTTCAGAGTCCTTTCTCCCAAGGGCCAAAGGGAAAGAAAGCACCAGGGATGTGGGTGATCATACTTTGCTCCTAACACTTCCTCATCCTAAACAGCCTGACTTCTCTTTACCTCCTGGTGCCTCCATTTCTTCATTTGTAAACAAAGATGACGACCCCTACGTCATACAATAAGAGTTCCTACTTCATACGATTGTCATAAGATTCAACATCTATAAAGGGTTTAGAAGAATGTCTGGTACACAGAAAACCCTCACAATGTGTGGTGGGGTTATTATTATTTACAGCAGTACGAGGAGAAATATATACCCTGTGACAATTTGGACCATTTTCCCTCACCCTCTCACTTCTTAGCAGGCTCTCTATAAGACGGGCCACCTCTGATGCTTCAAAGTGCCTAGTGAGAGGTAGGGCACTAGAAGCCTCAGTGAGCATCTGTTTTCTAACTGCCACAGGATGACCCCCAAACGAAGACTCTCCATCCCTGGAGCTGAAACAAACTTCCGGGATGAGGATGTGCTCTGTAGCAACTGAAAGGCTTCTCTCAAGTTCCCTTTCCAAGTTGTGTTAGGAGACTTGTACCAAATCTTCTCAGGATAACAAGAAGAAAACATCCTCTACGCCAAGAATTTGTGAGATACACTAGTAATCACTTTAGTATTCCAGGTGCAAACTCCTGAGGCTGGTCCCTTCTCTGAACATAGTTTTGTCACCAAGTCCCTGAACTGCTTTTCTTCCTTTCATTTTTCTTTTCTCTTCTTTTCCTTTTATTCCTTTCTTCTTTCTTTTCTTTTCCTTTCCTTTCCCTCCCTCCCTCCCTTCCTTCCTTTCTCTCTTTCTTCCATTTAGTTTGCCAGTAGCTGTTTTTTGCAAGATTCTCATCAAATTCTTAATTGCAGAGATTTTTTTTCTTCTCTTTATTGGTTCAGAGACATTAAGTGAAGTCACACATTTTGCTAATTTAGTTCTCCATAGTTTTTCATTGATAATGGACAATTCAGTGACCACAACAATGATTATGATAGATCTCATCATCAATTTGCCAAATCTTCACAAACCTTAGGAAAGTGAAAGAGCGGAAGAGAAACAAGGTTTAACATACCTCTTGTCTTTGCAGATTAGAAACCTGAAAAAGACTTCCTTTTTAATAGTAGAATAAATAAAAGAAAGGGACACTCCATTCTTTAAATTAGCAATAGACAGAGTAATATGGCAACACTCTGTCTTCTCCCAAAGTATCAGAAAAAATACTTGTGTGTTTGGCCAACTAATACACTTCCTTTCTTGGGGAGACCTTGGACATTTACCTGGGTTGCATGTCTTAGGGTTTTTAATGTAGCCTGTTGGAAACTGCATTTCAACAGACAGAACTGAGCACACAGAGTAGAGACTGGTAGAAGAAACATCCACAGCTCATTTTATAGCAAACCATGCAAACAGGAAAGGTCTACAACTCTTTTCATGCGTGGTTACTGAACAACACGGATGTGTCCTCTGTCAGGCTATTTGATGAGAGAAAGAATGCAGGTCCCGTCTTCCAGAGTGTAGCATCTCCCTGGGAAGCCTAGTCATGCACCTGTGAAATAGCAGTCACTCAAGGCTGACAACGATTCAATTCCCAGTAGAACCTGGAACCATAACGATGTTGTGCAATGGAAGAGGGAGGTAGTCGCTGGTAGCAAAGGCTCCAGGGAAGAGGAGGGACCTGGGAGGATAGTAGCATTTGGAGGGAGAAAAGGAAAAGCCAAGAAGGCTCAGATATTGTGAAGATCAACACAGTTTCCTCTCCATGACTGCGGCAGCCATCACTGATCAATCATCACTAATCAGTCATCACTAATCAATCAGGCCACCGTTGTCCCCCTGCCCCGAAGTCAAGCCTAGGCTTCAGAATCCTTCTCAACACAGCATTCCAGGTAGGCATCCCCAACTGTTTAGGGTGAATTCACAAAATAAAACTTTTTATCCTTCTGCGTGAAAGGAAGTGAGATGAGTAAGCACACAAGCCTGGGAGGAGATATAGGTATTCAAGAGACTTCAGTCATGAGCAAAGTTTCCTGGTGGCCATGAGTGATAGAGGCAGATTGGTAGGTTGGTGGAGATTAAGTAGGGCCTAAACTGCCTCATTATCTCTAAATAATGGGGAGGGGTGGGATTAGAAGTCACCACCTGTATTTCTGACAAATCGATGCACATTTTAAGTGGAATGGGGCAAGCTGTAAGGCACTGGCGCGCTACTTACAAATAACTGTGTATCTTTCAGGATGCTACTGAGATGTGGACAAAATACTGTAAGAATAGTATGTCACAACCTACTGCATTTGTAGTATCCTTGAATAAAAACCAGCAAGAGACATGGACAGGCAGGGAGACAGAGCTTCCCTTAGAGGATAATTTGGCAGCTTTGTGGCAGCCCTTCACTCTGCCATCCACCCTACTTCCTGCTCTACCAAATCGGGGCAGGAGATCTCTCAGGCTGGGACTAGGCCGTCTGGTTCTGTCTGGATTTGGGGGTAGCTGCTCGGTGCTTTGGCTGCCCTCCTTTGCCCAGCACAGCGGCACAGGCTGAGGTTTGGAATCGGCACAGGCTGAAGCTTGGAATTCCGTGCAGAATCACACTTTGTTTGACCACATCAGAGAAGGAACACACTTCTGCTTCCCTTTCCTTCTCTCCCTTCCCCAAGGCAGCACCTCCACTCCCCCCCCATGCTTGTTGAGAAAGGATGTCATCATGGTCCCCGGGACCCACAGACGCTGATCAAAGGCAGAGACCTAGCCTATGGCGATAGAGTTTTGCCAAGTCTAAAATGTAACCTCCGTAACCGCAGATGGCTCTTTCTCCATCCCAAACAAAGCTTCCTTCATGAAACTAGGATGGCTTTGATTCTTGCAGTCTATATACTCAGAGATTTTCCTAAGAAACAAAACCCCAAGGGAAAGCATCTTCAGGCCAAGCACATATCTACCCCTGAGACACCAATTTTGTCAGGCAACTTCCCCCCCTCCCTCTACATTCCAAGGGAGATTATTAATTGTCCCCAGGAGAGGAGGGCAGATAAAAGGAAGATCCCCAGTTGAGATGCAAATCCCACAAAAGGAGCCATTGCTTCTCCTCTGTTTGCCAAATCAACGTGAGCCAGAGGTCTCAGTGACAACAGAGAAAGTCATCACTTAAGGAATCACAGCCACTGCCCCAAACTCTGGATAAGGATTTTGTTTTATTTTAGGAAGACAAAGATGATTTTTTTGTTTAGCTTAAAATTACAAGGTACATAATCTTTCCTTTCTCCTCTGCTCCCAAATGGAGGCTTCCACACCAAATTTTGTTTCCCGACCAGAGAAGGAGCAATTGTTGGCCTCCTTGTGGCCCCGAGGGTCTCCCCCTACCCCTCCAACCCCCAAGCTTCTGTGTTTACTCTTGGACTGTCCCCTGGCAAACAGCATTCGGCAGGGTTATCTGGCCAGTTACAGCCTTCAAGAAATAAATATCTAACACCTTGTTCCCTTCGGCAGTTCAAAAGCCTGTCACTGGGGTACACTGGTGGTTTTAAAAAAGGCTATGATTCGTATGCAAACGACAGGAGGATTTTCATGATTTCATAATAAAATGTGGAAACGCTCTGATCGCAAGTTGTAAGAAGGTGTGAAACAGTGCCTCCGAAACAGACAGATATTTGTGTAAGCATCCTTTATGTATTGCCAGTGCCGAATAATAACATATCAAAGCCCCAACTTACCTCATCTGCCTGGTACAGCCAAGGCATAAATAAAGGGGAACAATGGAATTACTATTACTCACTCACTGAGAGCCAGCGACATCACTGTATCCTTTATAATTGCTGGCAAGAAGATTAATGTTTTGTTACATATCAGAGCAAGGTCACAAGGGGGCTTTCAGGCCTGTCTAAACATCTAGTCTTTAAGCTCCTTCTCTTCACTTGCTCTTTTTTGAGGAAATGAACTTGTAGCGTTTCCTCTAATTATGGTGATTTTTGCTTTTGAAAGCAGGCCCACATCATCACCTCGCTCCGAACACGCACACACACACACACACACGCACGCACACGCCTTTTCCAAATGATATTTGGGGACAGGCTTGATTTAGCGACAGCATATGGGCAATGTTGTTATGAGGAGAACTTGCCCTTTTAACCAATGTGGATAATTCATTGCCTGTCACTGAGGCTTGAAGCCACGGGCTTGGGCTTAAGAGATTGACTTTATTGGGGTCCTCCGGGGGCTCCCTACCAAAGACTGCTAGCACCGTTTGCTGCTCTTCTGTTATGTTTAGCCCGTACACCCGTCCATACAGATGTTTCCAACAGCAAACAGTTCGTGACCCAGAAAGAACAAAATATTTTGGCTTTCCCTGCCTTTCAGCACCTGTTCAAACCAAAGGGCCTTCGGAGCTCTGAGCACAGATCAGAAGGCCCAGCCAGCAACTGGAGAGAGGCCGCGTCATGGCTGGAGCCAAAGTGACAGATTCGGGCCCCTCCGTGCGATGACCCTTAGCTCCCACAAGTGTCAGAGGGAGGCAAGCGGCTGATCCCACGCAGGGGTCGACCAGCTTCATGCAGAGGCTCATGAATATACCTGTCAGCTTATTTCTACTATGTCAGAGATTGACCCAGAAACTCCATGTCCCTCCCCCCACCATTTTATCCTGTATGTTTCAGGGCAATGCCATGGCTTTGGTGCAGCACTGGGCTTGAGCCATCTGCCGTCTGTGCAAAGTCTGCAGGGCAGTAGCAGACTTCAGAGGTTCTTTCTGGGGCTTGGGATAGCACCCTGGGGGTGGCAGAGGCTCTTTACATTTTCCCAAAGAGAACCAGTGACAGCACCTAGAGGGCTTGGGATCAACAAGAAGGTCTTAAAAATACGGCTCAGTGCACAGTAGGAAGCCCTAAGGGGGACCTCTTACCTCTGGCAGAATCTGACAGGAAAGGCATTGTGGAGGTTGCCCAGAGGGTACAGGGACCACCTCTCCAGTGTCTGTTTATCTCACTGCTCCACACCCTTTGCCTGGGCAAATCCGGACCGGGGCACGAACCCGTGTCCCCTGCATCGGCAGGCAGATTCTCAACCACTGTGCCACCTGGGAAGCCCTGGGCAAAGGGTTTTTAAGTTGCCAACCCCAATTTTAAGGAGATTTGCTTATTTGTTTTTCTTCCTTGCAGCTCAAGGAGGAATTAAGAAGGAAAAGAGACAGCTTGGAATGAAGGTGGGTGCAGGAAGCGATTAGATGTGAAAGGAGGGATGCCCTGACTTCTGCGACGTGCCTCAGCTTCACTAATCTCAGTGGCAGTCGGAGCAGTAGAGGCACAATTACCATATGTGCCCTTTCGCCTCAGCATGAAGCAAAGCAATGATGTTACACCTAATATAGCTGCTTGTGCTTCACACACAGTGCAGACCTTCAATAAACATGTGTTGAATCAGTAAGTGACTGGCTGGCTAGCTGGCTGGGTGGATGGATGCATGGATGCATGGATGGATGACTGTGGAGATTTGACACAAGGTAGATTAGACAAACAATCATATTTATTAGGCATATTTATTAGAATAACTAAATACGCTTTCTCGGTAGAATAAGTCCAGTCAACTAAGCCAATTCCTTCAACTGGGGTTCAGTTGAAAACATGGTGATCTCTTCCAATGCGGGACAAAGAAAATTCAATGTGATGGACTTTTCCGAGAACCTGTACACAAAACAATGTATTCTGTTCTTTTTGTGAAATTTGAGGGGATTTTTCAGGGGCTAATTTTGACTATATGACTAAGATTTCCCCTTATTACACTCACTTTGGTATATAAGAAGCTATCCTCATGATACCTAGGAATCTTATACCCATAACTCATAAATATGACGGGGTGAGATTATGCTCTCTCACCATGTGCAGGCTGAGGTTTTTCTTCTCGCTGGGTGCGGAGGATTATTTCATCCTGCTTCCCGTGATCTGAGAGGAAGAATACCACAGCTGCTCAGATAAACGAATGAATTGAATGTTAGGCTCCTTCCACACATCAGTAATGAACAGGGCTCAGGTTGATAGCTTCCTATAATTTGTTGAGGTCCATCAACACCAGTGGTTGGCAAAAGGACCACAAGGAGAACACGTGAAGTTTTCTGAGAAAGCAGACTTACTAGAAACTCCCACCTGGAAAGTTTAGCTTGGGATGTCACTGCCTTGGAGAATAATGCTATGTGAACTTGGCAAAAATGATCCTCAAGCAGGAAGGGCAATGGGGACTGGAGGGTGAAGAGGCAGATATGTAGTTATGTTAGGGCACCGGATATTATGGTTTGTCGTACTGTATTTGTTAGGTTCTCAACCAATTCAATACAATGTTGTCACTGCTTTTTGCCATATCAGTATAAGAAGCTTGTTGGCCATCGGGTGAGGCTGCAACCCGACCCCATTAACTATTTGGAAGGTCAATGTGGTAGGTATCTTCTAAGATGGTCTCCAATGATCCCCACCTCATACTATTCATGCCCTGGTATAATCCCCTCCCCATGAGTACGGAATGGACCTAGTAATTTGCTCTTAATGAATAGAATATGGCAAAAATGATGAGAAGTCTTTTCTGAAGCTAGGTTTCAAAAGATTGCAATTTCCACCTTGCTCACCTTCTCTTGGCCTCTCACTGGCTTGCTCTGTAGAAGCCAGTTGTCATGTTGTAAGCTGCCCTATAGAGAAGTCCCCAGGGCTAGGAACATAAGGGGCCTTCGACCAATAGCTAGGGAGGAACTGAGGCCTCCCAACAACCACATGAGTGAGCTGGGAAGGGGATCCTTCCCCAGTTGAGGCTTGAGATGACAGCAGCCTCTGCTGAAACCATGATGGAAACCCCCAGGAGACCCTGAGCCATCTAAGCTACACCCAGATCTCTGAACTCCTGAAACCATAAGATAATATTTGTTTCCTTTAAGCCAGTAAGTTTGGGGGTAATTTGTTATGTGGCAGCAGACAACTAATACAGTAGGATTTGCCACCTAACACGATTTTTCCTTCAGAGTCCAGCTCCCTCTTTGTAACAATCGATATTTGGTAATTTTTGTTTGGTTTGGTTTTTCTTTTGAGGACTGAAAGGAAACTCTAGGCTACAGATAGGTGACTGATATGTTCACTCTGCTAATTCCTTGCTGGAGAAATTCTGTTCTGGTTATTTTCATTGCATCAGAAAGAGCATTGCTTTAAGCCAAAACTCAGTGGCTTACAGTGACATTGTTTTAATTTATTTCTTGGATTCTTTAGGTCAGAAATTTGAGCAACATGTAGTTGGATAATTTTTCTGGGCGGCAACTGATACGACACAGAGGTGTTCAGTGAATGTCTGGGCGTGATGGAGGGACCAAGGTAGCTTCCTCACATGTCTAGTGGAGTGCCTGTCCCTTGGGAGTTCATCTGGAGTGTCAACCAGAGCACAGGTGGCCTCTCCAGCCTGCAGGTCTCAGGGTGCTCCAACTTCTCTCATGGCAGCTGGCTTTCCCAAGAACAAGAGTTTCAACAAGTTTGGTTCCACGTTCATCCTCTGAAGAAGGATTTTCTGATTGGTTAGACTCATAGAGAGAGCACCAGGCCCAATTAATACTTGGGGGAGAAAAGGAAAAATATGGTCCAAATAAGTTGGAAAACATTACCTTCCCTGGCTCCCTTTTGGACAATCGAAATGTACGTTAGCATATGAAAAACCTTAAAAATCAAGAACACAGTGTAACTTGTTTAATCGAAATTTTGCAAATATATTGAATACAGAACCATAACCCTATTTTGATACATAGAAAGATTATCTCACTTTTGGAAGCAAGGCACCAAGGTTGACAATTTGTCCTTTCAACATCAGTAATATTAACAAAGGCCACTCAAAGATTGTCCAGGGCAGTGCACTCAGTAGAAGCTTCTGCAGTGATGGAAATGTTCAACATGGTAGCTGCCAGCTACATGCAGCTATTGAGCACTTGATATGTGAGTAGTCCAGGTCTAGGTCTAGTTCATCTCATTCTTTACTATTGATTGAAGACCCCACACTTGGTGAAGTCACAGAGTCCCCCTAGTGCCCTCTCATCCTTTCAGGTACTGACCAGTACCCCTTGACCTGCAGGATGAACCCACAATCAAGCAAGTAGTAGACCTTCAGCACCCTACTTCAAGGCTAAGGTTGTTCTGACTGTTTGTGATGGTTAATTTTATGTGTCAACTTGACCGGATCACAGGATACCCAGATAGCTGGCTAACCATTATCCCTGGCTGTATTTGTAAGGGTGTTTCAGAAGAGGTTAGCATTTGAATTGGTGAACTGAGTAAAGAAGATGGCCGTCCCCAGTATGGGTGGGCACCATCCTATGTGTTGAGGGCTTGAATGAAACCAAAATGCAGAGGAAGGTTGAGTTAGTTCTGCTTGACCGGTTGAGCTAAGAATAGATTTTCTCCTGCCCTCAGTGTTCCTGGATCTCAAGCCTTCAGACCCAATGGAATCTCGCCATTGGCTCTCCTATTCTCAGGCCTTCAACCTATATCACCAGCTCTCCTGGGTCTCCAGCTTGCAATGGCAGATGGTGGGACTTCTTAGTCTCCATGATCATGTGAGCCTATATCTTATTATAATAAATTTCTTCACATATATACAGAGCCTGGTCTCCAGAAGCCCTCAGGGACAGCTACTGCTCCCTCTGGGGTAGCTGTCACAGTCTCCCTGTTAGATTGTGATAGTGTATTACCAGGGGGCAGTAATCTCAAGAGTGAGACCATAGCTCTTCAAGGGTATGACATGGAACAGTGGATAAAGCTGGGGTTCCTGAAGCCGTACTGTCCAAGATAAAATCTGGACGCCCCCATTCACTCAATTTGTACATTTGGAGAAGTTAATAGTGCTGTGGTGAGTGGTCCCACTCTTAATACTTGCAGGGCTGAAGGAAGAGCATACAAGGGTCAGTCACGTGTGTGATCTACTGCTCCCTGCTCCATCCATCCCACAACCCCAAGCCCACCCCTACCCTAGTGGACAGCCACTTCTAGACCTGGGAGCGCTTGCTAGTGGGACATCCCACTTTGAGAGGACAGACCCAGGAAAGAGGTGTGTGCAGCCTGTAGGCAGGACATTCTGAGGTCTGGGCACCCCGAGTGTGGTCTAGAAGAGGGGACGTGAGTTCCACGTGGACATATCCATTGGCTCAGAATGTCCTCACCACGGGGAGAGGCACAGACTGTAAAGGGCCAGAGTGGAGTGGGTAGAATATGTACATATATACTCAAGCATGCACGCAGGGCCCAGATCAGAGGCCCTTCTTACCTGGATCCCAGATTGGTTCTGGGGGGAAGGGAGTAAGTAAGGGATGGCTTAGAACAGGGCTGGCACCTGGTAAAGATTCAGTAAGCTGCTGTCATTTTTCAATTCAGCTTTACTATGGCCTCTAGCTGTGTAAGGTCCACTGTCCTCTGAGCCTGAGACCTACCAACAGATGATGAGGGAGAAACTTTATTTGAGTTGGAGTGAAAATAAAGCCAGTTCATCTCTTCAAAGAGAGCAGGCTGGGGAGACAGGAGGCCTGAAGTTCCCAGCAGCCATTATATTCTGGATTCATAAGGTCAAACTTTACAGCCTTGTTACTGCCACACTTGCTAATCCCTATCAAAGATATGCTATCTATTTCATCTCTGCATTCAATGAAAACACTTCCATGTTTTTCTTAGAATGATGGCTACAAAAGAGTCATAGGTGACACAAGAATTAAAAAAGGGTAACATGTTTCTAAACAGATATTACATATACGGAGCTGTTTATTGTAACGTAAGTGAGCAAAATGTGAGGTGTTCAGATCGCCAGGAAAAGAGTACTGGAAAGAGGAAGTTTACACATGAATTTGCAGTCACTTCACACATAGAGGAGTCTCAGGGCTCAGAGGAGGTTGAGGCCAAAGATGTGGCCGGGGTGTAAAGGTGTAAATTTAAGGAGGTGCTTGCTCTCTGGGTCGTGGAAGTGTGGGATCAACCTTAAATTTAAGGAGGCTGTGCTAACCTGGGAGGCTTTTAAAAGGGGCAAGTGGGCTTTGACATCACACTCCATCCTCTGATAAACCAGCTGATAAATGAGCACACAGAAACAATCTTCAGATTATTCGCATACCCCACAGTTGGCTGCCAGCTCTCTAGGTTGGAAATGGAAAAGGCTGAGGATAGCTAGGGCTCTTCCCCATGACGAGCCACCCTTCCCAGATGTGCAGACAGCCTGCACATCTGCATGCTTCTTTTGCTTTCGGCTCAGCTGGGAGGCTCACCGACAATGCCTGCCGAGGTGAGCTAGCATCTGATGGGGCTGACCATCTCCAGACTGAGTCCTAGACCCGCCCAACCCCCTGTAGGATCCAGAGGCATGCTCAGCTGCGAAGATATTTGTCTTTGTTTCCATAGGTATTTATTTGTGTTTTCCCCCCACTGTTTTGCATGTCATTGAGACTTAGAGAAGACATATTGTACGTCCTAAAGAGAAGCAGTAAAAATAATTTAGCTTATTTCTTTCATGTCTGAGTGTATTAATTCTTGCCTACATAGGAAATACCAAAAACAAACTGTAAACAAGGAATCATTGGGAATCAGATTATGCAAGAATAATGACACACTTTCTCATCTAAGATGTGGGGAGGGGGTTGGGGTAATGTGAATCTAGTTTTAGTGCCAGTGGCTTTAAAAAATGTTTTTCTTTTTCAAAGGAAATTACTCAGAATGTGATAAAAAATGTTTTCTGCGCTAAAAGGATTCATTTACCTTTTGTATCATGGGAAAATAAATGCAATCAATACCTCAGTTCTCCTCTGTGGAGAAAGATAATTTCCAAGCTTGAATCCTAGGGATTGGCCACTTAGTTTTGATCTTCCTAATAACACAGATTCAGTTCCTCTTAAGGATTTCTCTGTTACTCAGACTCTTCCCAGAGCCCTCAATGACTTCAGGGGGTCTCTGCTTTCTTTTCCACTCTAGACCATCTTCCTTTCCATGCGGTCCCCTTCTTTCCTGTAACCCCCCAGCTTAGCACCCAGATACTAAAAGGCACAATGGACTTTAACCTGGGGAAAGAGACAAGTTAATTATTGTGGCCTCCAAAGATGGGGTCTGCCCCACCTCTAACATCAATCCAAAGTGTGAGTTGGGACCAGTTACCTAACCTCATCATCCCTCACTTTCTTCTCTTGCAAAATAGAAACGAAAAACAGTACCTACCTGATAGCGCATTCATTGAATGAATGCATGAAAAGTGCACCCTCACAGACGCACCCAGAGATAACATTTTGCCAGCTACCTGGGCATCCCTTAGCCCAGTCAACTTGAAACGTAAAATTAACCATCTTACCTACCCTGCCACCTGAGATGCTGCCCATTCACTCCATTGAACATGGATTTATTGAGCCACTATTAAGTATCAGGCACGAGGGACACATCAACAAAGACAGGCAGACAAGACAAACCACTAGTTACTTCTTTCATGAGAACATTTTATCCACGACAGAAGGTATTAACTTGGGATTTCTAGGAGCCACAGTTTCCAGTAGTTTCTCGAAGGGCTTCATGACCCAGGAAAGCTCATGAAAGCAGTAGAGTCTGGCTTAGTGAGTTCAGATCCCAGCTGTCCCACTCGATAGCAATGTGACTTCGGGCAACTTCTCAGCCTTCCTGTGCCTCCCTTTCTTCGGGGGAACATTGATAACGCCAACCGCACAGGGCTGTAGTGAGGATTCTGTGGGACAGCACACATAAAGCATTTAAAATCATGCTTTGCCACCCAGGAAGCTCTGCATGCAGGAAGAACACATGAGTGTTCATATAATTTTAAATCAACTTTATGGAGGTATAATTTAGGTGCAAGAAAGTACACCCATTTGAGTTGTACAGTTGGATGAGTTTTTTTTTTTTAGCGGTACGTGGACCTCTCACTGTTGTGGCCCCTCCCGTTGCGGAGCACAGGCTCCGGACGCGCAGGCTCAGCAGCCATGGCTCACGGGCCCAGCCGCTCCACGGCATGTGGGATCTTCCCAGACTGGGTCATGAACCCGTGTCCCCTGCATCGGCAGGCAGACTCTCAACAACTGTGCCACCAGGGAAGCCCAGTTGGATGAGTTTTGACAGCTGTATTCACATGAGGGATATCACCAGATCAAGAGACCACTATAGCTTTACCACTGGCATAATTATTTTCCTTTGTGGCATTGCTGGGGGAATTCATGGCCTTCAGAAAGGCCAAAATATATACTCAGTAAATGTGAACTATTTTTACCATTATCATTAGCTCTGAAAACTCACTCCTTGGGGAAAGTTATCTAGAAGCTCAGAGCAAAACAGGGAAGCTCCAATTTGGGGAAGAAAAACAGCTGAAGACTCTTCTGAGAAAGTCCTAGGGTGGTCCAGCCAGGCAGCAAAAGGTAAGTGGCAGTCGTGGTCTGATCTGCCCCCTCCCTTCAAGCCCCCAAGGGCCTTTGAACTTGACCCCCTCCTAAATTCAGACATGCACATAGAGGGCACCCAGCAGGTTTTGCAGCAGTGTCCTGCTCCTTAGCCAGTCAAGGGTCTCAAGGTGGGAAAGCAGCCCCTGGGCCAGGGCCAGAGAGGTCACTGTCCAGAGAGAAGCCCCTCCCCTTCTGCAGCTTTGATGGAGCTGCCAGATCGCCACCTCCCATCTGCAAGCCCAAGTGTCATGTTTTCAAAAAAGTCTTGCCAAAAAAACCAACAGTGTAGACTCCCAGGAAAACAAGAATTAGATGTAGTTTTGTCAAGGCAGGAGCCCTGCCGTGGCTGGCTGCTCTTAGATAAGATATCTGTTCACCTTTCATAAATGTCAGACTCGAAATAAAAAAGGATAATGAGGTCTCATTTCTGCCAAAGCAAGCATGCACCTACTAATTAACCCACAGACCACTAACAAATGTGCTGTTTAGATGCTTTTGTTGCAGTTGTCGAGGAGCAAATAGCTTGGGCTCAGAGGATCTGATTTTCTTACCCTCCTCTGCTATTTTTAAGATATTTTAAATGGTCCTGCTGAGTCAACATCTGTTCATTCATTTAATGCACATTTGCATAATACCCACTGTGTGCAAGGCACTTGATCAGGGCTGTGGGGGACCTTATGAGGCTGTATTTTGGAATGAGCAGAGGACCTGGCGCCCCACAAGTTGGGATGTGAATGTTGACCTCATCACTCTACGTGTGGTTATAAATGTTACACACCTCAATTGATTCATGGGCTCATATAAAATGGAGATAATGCTTCTGTGTGTTGTAAGTTGTTGTTGGGATTAAATGAGATAATATAAGTAAAGTGTCTAGCAGGTGGAAAGTGGTGGAGCAGGTCAAGGAGAAAGAGAAGGGAGGGAGAGAGGAGGAAAAGGGAGAATGGGAGAGGAAGGAGGACGAAGGGAAGATGGTGGAGGTGACAAGGAGTGGAAAACACATGAGGAGAAGTAGGAGGTGGGATCTCTGTCTCATTGATCTGCAGATGGTGAACAAGATTGACACACATACAAATTACCAGGGTGGAACTGGTGACTAGAGAGAGATAGAAAAGTATGACACTTGAAAGAAGGCAGCTAAACCTTACAATGGAATTGGGAGGCAGAGGTCAGGGGATGCAGAGAACGTCAGAGGATGACTATTTTGGAGTCCTTGATGGATGGACAGACCAAAAAGGGAGAGATGGGCAGGGAAAGCCTTGAGCAAAATCCTGGAGGTGGGACTGTCCAGGCTGTGTTTACAACAGTCCCAGCTGGTGGGGCCGGTGGGGTGTGGTGGAAGGCGAGGCTGCAAACATATGCTTCACCTGGACCATGCAGACTGGGTGCTTTGCTCTGAAGGTGGTTAGAAGTTTTGAATGAGAAGGCGATTCCAGAGGTGGAAATCCAAAGTGAGAGAAATAATTCTGAATAATTTCGCTTGACACACTACAAGTAAGGAAGAGAATTCTATAAAGGGGGTTTTGTTTCTTTACTGCGGGAACAGTGATGCTCCCTTACCTCTAAAATGCATCTTATGTCTTTCAAAAGCAATGCTTCAGGAATTATTGTAGTTAATTCTAACAAGTTAGTAGTGAGTAAATGGTGGCCCCCAAAGTGATCAGTCCACATCCTAATTCCAGGAGTTTTTGAAGGCGACCTTATTTAGAATGAAAGGGTCTTTGCAGATGTCATTAAATCAGGGATCTTGAGATTAGATTATCCAGGTGGGTCCTAAGTCCAATGATAAGAGACATACAGAGGAGAGACA
This sequence comes from Neophocaena asiaeorientalis asiaeorientalis, assembly GCF_003031525.2. Taxonomy (NCBI): domain Eukaryota; kingdom Metazoa; phylum Chordata; class Mammalia; order Artiodactyla; family Phocoenidae; genus Neophocaena; species Neophocaena asiaeorientalis. The sequence continues at coordinate 2,955,794 of NW_020173491.1, read as the reverse complement.
CAGAGGGAGAAGAGAAGGCCAAGTGAAGATGGAGTGATGCAATCACAAGCCAAGGAATGTGTGGAGCCACCGGAAGCTGCAAAGGGCAAGGAAGCATCTCCCCAAGGGCCTTCAGAAAAAGAGTGGCCCTGCCAGCACCTTGATTTCAGACTTCTGGCTTTGAGGCCAGGGCTTGGTGATTTCAAGGAGAGTTTTACAAGGTAGGAAGCTGGTTGAAACTAGGCAGGGTTTATGACAAAATAATTTTAGATTGGTGGGTAGAGTGAGAAAAGAATCTTGACGCAAGCCTTAATGAGCAAACTGCTGGCCTTGAAAAGTATTTAGTTGATTTATGGGAACAGGTATTTCCTGGAGCTCCAGCTATGTTATTTTTCTTGGTCCCATTATTTTTCAGCACAGGCAGAAGGAAGCATGGGTGTTTAAGTTCTCACCATAAATATATAGAACAGCAGAAGCACTGTTTTAGGCCCCCATGTGTGTGTATGTATGTGTGTGTATATCTCTCTATATACAGGTATATATGGACTTACTCATCAGCCTTCCTAATCTCTTGTGATTTTACGGATGAAACATAGGGTACGCCATGGTACTGAAAAGATCCTTGGGGCCCATGCTTTAACATAAACTTAGGTGAGAGCAGGACCTTTTTCTCTTCATTGGTCACGTGGGAATTAGCATCTCTCCTCTGCCCTTCTCAGAGTATTTATATTATAGTTTATAGTTTGCTAGAGTTGCCATACACACACACACACACACACACACACACACACACATATGTATATATATCCCTGCCTTCATAAATCTTGAATTGTAATGGGAATATGAAGGAGAACAGAAAATAGAATAGTCAATAAATACACACATACGTATAGAAAACTGGATTTCAGAAGGTGTTAAGCTTTAAGGAGAAAAATAAAACATGAAAAGAAGATGAGGATTGTGGTGGGATAAGAGGAAGGAATATGACAATGTTCAGAAGCGCTGTGGGAAAAAATTTGCCTCTGTGGCCACACAGGCTTGGGGAGTGCTGGGTTAAACAAACGTAAAAACCCCAGGACACCTAAGTCTTATGTCCGTCAGTGTTTATGAAGAGACTCCAAGAAGAGACTGAAACAGACAGTATTTCTTTTTTTTTTTTTTTGCGGTACGCGGGCCTCTCACTGTTGTGGCCTCTCCCGTTGCGGAGCACAGGCTCCGGACGCGCAGGCTCAGCGGCCATGGCTCACGGGCCCAGCCGCTCCGCGGCCTGTGGGATCCTCCCGGACCGGGGCACGAACCCGTGTCCCCTGCATCGGCAGGCGGACTCTCAACCACTGTGCCACCAGGGAAGCCCCAGACAGTAGTTCTTAAATGGATTTGGCTTCATGGCCTTCTTTCCATAGAACCTAAGGCTGTTTTTGTCCTTGGCAGTTGTTTTAAGGAAGACCCCCATCGTCAAAGGATGTCTACCCGGAATGCAGGACACCTGCTTGAAGAAACTGAAAGCCAGCCAGGGAGGTGCTGGTGTGATTATCCGAGGCTTGGGCTGGTGTGGAATGCAGGGGTGAGAAGAAAGAACCCATCCCAGATGGAGGGTGAGGAAAGGAGAGTGTGACAACCTATGAGCTTCTTCCTAGCAGTTCTGCCAGAATATGGGACCACTTTGCCCAGGAGATGAAGAAACACCTCAATTTTTCTCAGTTTTTTCTGTTCCTATCACTGAATTGGGGTTAATGTTTGTTGAATGAATGAAGAGACCCAGTGGATTGAAGGAAACTAGGTAGATGGCATCAAAACTTAATCAGTTTATGGAAAACAATGAGGTTATGCACTTTTTAAATCTCCCGTTACAAATTCACAGCCCCTCTTCTTGCTTTCACTGCCCCCAGTCTTTTTTTTTTTTTTTTTTGGCCACACCGCACAGCATACAGGGTCTTAGTTCCCTGACCAGGGATCGAACCCGTGCCCCCTGCAGTGGAAGCCCAGAGTCCTAACCACCGGACCGCCAGGGAATTTCCCGGCCGCCACTCTTCTAGCAGGAATTCTGGTTTAGTTTATTAGCATCTCTCAGTCACTTAGGAGTGTTTCCATGTGCCTGACCCATCCCCATGCTGCATGGAGTGGGGAGATGACACCTCTGTTGTCTGAACTTCACAACCACCACGACCCTGTCTCCACACATAGCAGCTCGCCTACTGGACTCCGTCACCTCAAACCCTGGACTGAGTTGCAGATGGAGCCATGGATTGGGTAACTGCTCCCTGCACACCATCCCCCTGGCAGTTCCAGCAACGAGGATGCCTCCTGGCTTCGGGAAAAAGCTTCCTTACCTTTGAAGACCCACCAGGCCCCTGACGTTACAGGACTTCACCAAGGTGTCCGGCCCCCTGTGATTTCAATGGCGGCCTCTTCTCTCCAACCCTCAGATTCGAGGTACTGACTACCTCGCTTTTCCCTCCTCTGCTCTCCGAGGCCTCCCTGTCCTGATTTGCAATCTGGCCTCCCTGGGGACCACCCCAGGCTTCAGACAAGCTGAAGTGTCCCTGACTCTCAATGAGGGGAGGACCCCATTCAGGATAACGCCTCTCCCAATAGGCTTCTCTGACCTGATGTAAATTTGGGGGTGCAAATAGACGAAGAACATTGCCCAGCTGTACTCTGCTACATCCAAGCCGCGAATGTATGTGTGGAGATGTTCAGGGTGTAACTCCATCCATCAACCGCGTCTAGGCCTCCAGGCCTGTCCCAGCGTCTGTAAACCATCGTTTCCAACATACCCTACGTGTTTGCTTTCACCCAACAAGATAATGGAGCTGTTCCTCCTCAGGCCTCCGGGGCTGTGTTTCTGGCTTCGGGGCTCATCAGCTTGGGGACCATCTCCCACCTTGGACAGACCCCGACTTCCTCCCCAGGTCTGAGTCTCTACCTCCTGCCTGGCAGTGTTCAGCTTCATGGGCTCCTGAATCACCCTCCTCAGAAACATTTTGTTCCCAGGGTTTTTTTAAGCTTGCCACAAAAACATAGAATTATTTTTTTTTTAATTTGAAATTCATTTTCAGTCTTCTTTTATAGATCTGTCATTTATACAATGGCTGGAAAACTTTCTAAAATCAGATATAATTTATGAACCCCTTCTTTTCGGAGTAATGTCATTTTGTACATTAAAATGCTAATGCCTG
>NW_020173491.1:2871092-2951371 GCF_003031525.2 Neophocaena asiaeorientalis asiaeorientalis | reverse complement strand
GGAGGCTGTTCCCTTTCTTCTGAAATAAGTTTCAGTGTGCCTGTGCTCAGCCCCCCAGCAGGGGCTTGCAGGGAAGGAAGGAAATGGGGAAAAAAATATATTTTTCACATCCTTGAAGTGAGAATAGCAGTGGAAAGCAGCTTAAGCCCCTTATGAAAGAAAAAGACCTTGACAAATAGTTAATGACACCCCTGACCCATAAAGCTTTAAAATTGTACCTGATTCTCAAAAAAAAAAAAAAAAATTCTCTGACGTGGTTGAGGGCAACAGTGTGAAGCAGTAGTTTTCAGTCTTAGCGGCTTATTAGAACTGCTTGGGGAAGCTTTTTAAAAATACATAAGCCCAGGCCCCTTCTCCTCATTCTGGTTTCATTGATGTGGGCTGGGGTCCAGACACAAGTATTTTTAAAAGTGTTCCACCAGATGAATCTAATGGGAATAGCGGCCCTCAGAAGATGGGGTTCCAATCTCGAGTCAATATAGTTGGTGCATTGCATGATCTTGGGTCAGTAATCAAAGCAATGCTTACTTACTCCTTGCCATGGGTCATGTGCTAGTCCAAGCTCTTTCCCTGTATCGAGTCTTCTTAACAATCCAGGTCATCCATACTCTTGTTGTTATCCTGTTCCTCAGATGAAGAAACTGAGGCTCAGGGAGATTAAGTAACCTGCCTAAAGTCACAGAGCCAGTAATTGACTCAGGTGAGATTTGAACCCAGGCAATCTGACCCTGGGGGCCCATGTTCTACCTGCTATGCTCACTGATTTCCTAAAGGATCTAAGTTTCTGTTTCTAAGTCGTCTATTAATTCATTTGCTCATCTATAAAATGAGGTGAATGGAGCTAGGTGATTTTTAAAGTTCTGTGGTTATAGGGTCTCAATTTTAAAGAGGATGAAAACGAGTCCCAGAGCAATGAAGCGTCTCGCTGCCATCACCCAGCCACTGAGTCAGACAGAGCCAGCTCTTCAATCCAGATCTCCTGAATCATAGTGCAGAACTCTTTCCCCATTTCACAGTAAAGCAAGTTGAAGGAGGAGTTCGTCTCTAAAACAACCCACTGGAAATTAAAGTATTCGACGAAAAGAACGCAAGTCCCAGGTTTAAAATTGTGACTCAAATCTTAAACCCATATTCTTCCCTGTATCTTCCAGGAGACAGACTAAAGTGATATTCAACATAACAAAATTGAGCCCCTCGTTTACGGAACCCTAATCTACCTGCTGTGAGGGATAGGAGAGAAGAAAAGAAGTGTGGTCTTGTCTTCACTGGAAAAAAAAAAAACAAACCCCAAACACTCTAGAGCATCAGACACAAGGGAGAAGAGAACTCTCTCTAACCCCCTATGCCAGGGTCGTGGGCATCCTTCACTCAGTTTTCTGCCTCTCCCTTCCTAGCTCCTCCTCAATGGAGAGAGGAGACGTTGTGTTTTAAGGCAATTGAAGGATGACATTTATTGGAGGGTGTGGTTACTGGGTTAAAAAGACATTGGACTTTGCCCAATTTTTCCTTCCCTTCCACTCCCTGCAGTGGGTAGGGTGGGGCTGGGGGGGGCCGGGTGCAGTCTTCCCCCACTGTCCCTCCACATGCATTCTGAGTGCCCTGATCAATTTTCAGGTCCCCATACCAAGCAGTGGTCCAGGAGACAGTCACAAGTGCCGATTTGGATTCCGAGTCCAGGGCTACAATGTCTGTAGGAGAACCTCTTAGAACTTCCAGAGTCTGAAGACATGCACTTTAACCCCAAATTTCCAGAAACTCTATGTTAAAGCGCATCCTTCCAGCCATCTGCTCTACCCTACCCTCAGTGTGAGTCACCCAGATGACTAATATTACACTGTGATAAGTAGCATTATCCTAAATGTACCCTGTGAAGCCATCAACAGAGCAAACATTGAAATAGAACAATTGCTCTGGAAGAAGTCACTTAGCACTTATTCAGATCAATGGATACTAACTTCCAAGCAAGCTCAGACATATGGTCTTAAATATTTAGATAAATAAAAAGGGTGGGGTTGAGGGGGGAATTAATTTCTTTTCCTAAGAAAGAAGACTTATAAAGAGGAGGAAGGAGAAAAAGAATTTTTAGAAAAAAATGTATTCTTGTCCATACACCATCTCTTTAGAAACATTTTATGAGCTAAATGAAAATGAATTTTAAAAAAGGAGATTAAATTCCCCCCAAAACACACATGGGCTTAAAAATTTAAGGGGAAAATACACTGTGCATCGCACAGCAGGTCAGCCATCCCACTGCCTACCCACCTTTTACCCTCTTCACGCCTGGGAGATCTGCACCCAGCCTGGATGGTGTGGTGGACGTTTGGAGCTGTGGCACCCCAAGGTGGTCCAGCACCTCGCTGCTAACCAGCCAGAATTCATGAGTTTTCATGACAGGGCCAAAGTACAAGGACAGATTTGACCAGGATGGACTCCTACCTCTCCACTGTGGTTGCAGATTGGAAACTAATTGCTTGATCTCTTCCCTGAGCTTACAAAAGTCAGATTCCGAGTAAGAAGACATCAAACCCAGGCTCAGCAATAGATTTACTACCGGAGATAATGTGAAGCTGGGTGTCTGGGCCTACGGTTTATACATCTGACAGATTTTGAAGAGCCTACTCTCTTAAACATGGACTTCTTGATGACTTGACATTCTCTCACCATTCTTTCTTGAGCTCACGTATGTGCCGGACGCTGTGTGAAGGGCTTGAACCATGTCAGGTACTTTATCAAGTTAACCACCAAATAAGGATTCTTAGGCTCAAGAATCCAGTGAGTTCTCAAGGTCCCATGTCTGATTTCTGATGGGGGAGGAGCCAGTTTGTCAAGTTATAATGCCACGGTCCTCATATCTTTTACCACTTCATTAGAGTATTACTTAAAATGTAAATTTGAAATGTGTGCAGCAGTCATCAGTAACTCCAAACGGTTCATTTATAGAAAATAAGCGCAGGGGGGTTGGCACTCCCTCATCTCTTAGAGAGAACTTCTAGATAAACCCTGACCTGGTTGCTATGTTTGGACGATGCATTAGCATTTCAGTACCGATCTGAGAAAACCATAATTAGTCATGTAAGTATGTTAGAGGAAAAAAAGATAGAAATAATATAGTTCTTTCTCTGTTCCTCCCTCAAATAAATGTAGATAATCAGAGTGTGTCTATGCCACAAGATACATGATTCATTCTCCAGTGTTAGCTCCCTTTGCTATTCATATCAATAGTGTTGGCTCTTGTCCCTTTGTTGTAATTAATCTCTTAATTATCTGTCTTTTTCACTTGACTCTGAAGGCAAGGACCTATCTGATGCACCTTGTGCCCCTAGTTTGGGTTGGGTGGTTTTAAGGTCCCTTACACAAAGATGACAAATGTGTGGCACGCGTGCTGTTGTTCCACCTTCCCAGGCTGTGGAAGACATTACTAATCAATCACTGCACTGAGCCTCTTGCTGGTCATAGACTTCTTCAAGTCAGACCTGTGGGTAGCCTCTAGCAACTAACCACAAATGACATGAAAAATGGAATCTTTTCCACACCTCAGTTCTAATGTTTAAATATGAAACCTTCCTCATAAAGGAAGGGCTCTGGAAACACGAGAACACTGAGGAGATGTGAGAAATGATAGAAGCTCCCTAATCAACAGCATCCCTCTGCTAGGGGCTGGTCCAGAGAAGGCTCATCAAAGAAGTGACACAGGCAAGTCACCCACATTGGGCAAACCTACCTGAGATTTTTCAGTCTGGAACTAGGGGAGGAATTCTAAGTTTTCTTCAGTGATGAGGACTTGAGATGTGAGATTAGGAGGAGTCAGAGACTATGGGAAAACTACTCTGATAAAATAAAACTGTCATGCAGAGTTGGCTTGAAGACATCCTGGCCCACGTGATTTCTGGTGTCCAGTCATCTCTGAGGCACAAATGGACCTCTAACCTTTATCTTAGTTTGGTTGCATTGCCAACAAAGTCCCCTTTTTGGTGGCATTAGTTTGAGGCTACTTCACATTTTGATTGAAGCCATCGAAAGTTGAGAACATGATTTTACTCAGCGTTCTTGGCATTCACACTGCTTTAAGACTTTACCTGTATAGCTAACAAGACATGTTGCAGCAAAGCTCTGGGCTGCCTCCACACCATCACATCTGATTGGAGGGCTGGAAAAAAATGCAACTTGATGCTTTGGAGTTCTTGTGACATTTGTTCCCTTATTCCTTTATAATGACTCAGCCAAGAGGGACTGATTCTTTCCCTGGGTTCTTGACTCGGAGATCTGTCATTCTCAAATCTACAGCAAAAACTCATTCTCAGTAGGAGGCAGCTTGTAGGGTTCTAGCCCTGGCTCCACCACCGATGTGTACATGGCTTTGGAGATGTCCCTTTACTTTTCTGTTTCTGTCAAATAGGGAGTGGAGACAGTGACCTTGAGGATCTTTGCAACAGTGAAGTTTCTTGCCTGACTTTGCTCAGAGCTGGACAAAGCTAAGGCCTCAGGTTGACCTCTTCCTTCTGGCTGGCACTCTTCCAGGCTGAGGGAGCTCGCCTCTCGCTAATGAAAGGAGGCATCCGCAAACTACAGAATGCTTCCCTGCTCCACCTTCCGTGAAGCCTGTTGCTGTTTTGTCTCATAAAGAGGAAACCCATTTCTCTGTTCTGGGTTTTGTGGTCCCCACACTCTTTTTTTCCTCACTCTTATCACTAAGCTTCAACGTCCTCCAGAGTGACCTATTCACAGCATCAGTCCCCATCTCTTAGGGATGCTCAGTGAATTTTCCTTTTATACAACCTCCAGTAATTCACAGGATGAATAAATTCAAGTCCCACACCTGGATCTAGTAACAAAGTTATTCTAGGATCAGGAAGCAAAAAACCAGGCTTCTATCAAAACCCAGCAGCTGAGAGATGAAGGAAGGTCTTCTCCAGACCTCTTGTATCTTGGGTTAGACTTCTACCTCCATAAAAGAGAAAAGACCAAAGCTTAGGCCAAGGGAATAGTTGCACTCGTGTGTGTGTGTGTGTGTGTGTGTGTGTGTGTGTGTGTGTGTTTCTTTCAAATGAATTCTTCTGACAAAAAAGGCTTGCTCGTGTGGGTGGACAATCTTTTAAGAGCCATGAATCAGCCTCTGTCTGCTCTAATGGATGCCTCATCTGAGACTTCTCAAGTGATTGGCACTTGGTACCCAAGGAGTAATCAGTTGGAAAATCTTTTCAGTGTGGCAGAGTTAGGGATGTGAGAGCTGCTCTCATGATGTGATGGGAACAAATGTTCATCATTACAGACAGGCATGGGGGGAAGAGAAAGATAAGAGGAAGTAGGAAGTCCACCTTTCATTCCTTACACAGAATTTTTACAGAACAGCTAGTAACATCTTCACAGTTTACGAAGCCCAGAGGAGTTAGTTTTAGAACCCACGTCTCCTGACTCTCCATCCAGGGATTTTTATTCTTGAACCCTCACTTCCTTTGTTGAAGACCCCCCTCAGCCGTCTCTTCTGCATCCCAATTACGCAGACACTCAGGCACTTTGACTCTCATGTTCTAGATCTCTCCAAGACTTCTCTATTTTTTTTAAATCGAAGTATAGTTGATTTACAATGTTGCGTTAATTTCTGCTGTACAGCAAAGTGATTCAGTTATACACATATATGCATTCTTTATATGTATATTCTTTTCCATTATGGTTTATCATAGGATATTAAATATATTTCTCTGTGCTACACAATAGGACCTTGCTGTTTATCCATTCTGTATATAAAAGCTTACAACTGCTAACCCCAACTTCCCACTCCATCCCTCCCCAAACCCCCTCCCCCTTGGCAACCACCAATCCAAGACTTCTTTAGCATATCCATGTGTACTGCTTCAAGCCACATCAAAATGATTAACTCCACAAGCAGATAATGTTTGGTTTCCAAAGGGATTCTTTACTTCGCCGAGGACTTCTTTGAATAGCAAGTTCTGTGTTGAAATAGACATTTATTTCCAAAAATTGGGATTGAAGAGCCAAAGCTGTGAGCAGAGGCTGTACCCTGAAGAGTCACGTGGAAAGACAAAGTCATGAGGCAGTGGATACCACGGAAAGGTACAAAGCAGGGCAAGGATGAAGATAGCGAGGAGAAAGAAAGCAAGGCCAGGGATAGTGGGGAGAGTCCAGGAAAAGCACAGACCCAGTGGGTAGCACATTCAAGGACCTGAGGAAAGGTCCTGAAAACCCTGCCAAGATCCAGAGCTGCCTTAGACCCTGTTCCTGCTTCCTGAGGCCTCACCTGACTGCCATCTTCCCTGCCCCCAGCGACAATAGCCGCCCCCATCTTGAGACAGCCAAGAGAGACACTGTTTCTTCATCCCTGAGTGCCTAGTTGAATTGTTTGTTTCAGGAATGAAGCTATTGTGTAAAATTCAGCCCATCTGAACCTCCAGCAGCTTATGGCAAGGGAGAAGTCCCCTCGTTTGGCTAATGATCAGAGAAAGCTACAATGAAGCAGCAGGGACGCTCTCTTCAGGGCTGACCCAATGTGACTCTTCTCTGTAGTAGAAAGTCGGATAAAGAATGAGAAACATGGACGGAGACACATCCCGCTAGGACATGAGGAGAAACAGCTAACTGACAGGAAACAATGGGCTCTGAGATCAGCTGCTCTGACAAATAAGTGAAGTATTTCTTAGCTATTCCTGCTGTTGGGTTTTACTCCTTCCTATGCCCTAGTCCCAGTTAACTATTTTCATACAGTTCTAAAGGCTGGGTTCATATAAGTTTTCTACTGCACCAGGAAATAAAAAAACACTTCATGCCGATGCTTTTAGAGTAGTTTAATACTCTTGTAAATAGATCAAACAAGCTGAAACCACTTTGCAGTCCCCAAATTTGGGTCCACAAGAGTACCAAGCAAGCAACCTAGTAGAAAAAAAAGCCCATCTATTTCTTTTCCACTCAAACAGAATTCTAAGAGGCCCCTGAGATAACAGGATAATTAACCTCCTTTCAATAACTCTCAGGAGTTAGTGGAAGCAGCTCTGATCAGAGAATGTGGAAAATTGCATTTCATACCGGGTACCACTCAACACCGGTTACCTCATCTTGGGCAAGTTCCTGACCTCTTGGGGCTTTGGTTAATCCACCTGTAAAGTGAAATTTGGGACTTGTCCAGTTGTTTTCCAATATGCTTCCTGTAGCCCTAGGACCATGTGAAGGAATTGGAGCAGGTGAGGTCCTAGGTTCCCCACCTGCATTAAAAAATGCAACTCTGTGTTGCTTATCGACTTCTGCCTATTCTTTCCATTCAAGGGTTTCATTGCTTAAAATGTTTTAAAAATAAGATAAAATAGAAAACCACTGAACTTGGTGGCTTCCAGAGTGAACTCTCTGAAAAAAAGCAATCACTATTGCAAAGGGAAAAATAATGTTTCTAAGATTTATGCACAGACAAGACACAAAATAAAAATGCCATCAGTGAGGAACATCAGTGTCAACTCTGGAGTTGGGTCCTTTGATCATTTAACAGACCCCAGGATCAGATTGGTTAGAGGATATTTATATCTCACTTTACTAATCCCATCCCCAAATATTTGATATATGTTGCTTAAAATAATCAACCCTATAATAAACAAAACCTTAGTTTTGTTTAGTATTCACTAATCAATATTTTATAGCTAAGAAAAAATGTATAAGCTCACTTGGGGACCTTGTTATAAAAGCAACTCTTCTGGCCAGTCCCCCAAGATTCTGTTCTAGAATATCTGGGGTGGGGATTTGGAATCTGCTGTTTTAAGAAGTCTCCCAGCCTATAGATCACACTTTGAGGATTACCACTTGTGTTAGGTTGAAGCTCCCAGAGGCAGACCCTGGCATGAAGTTTATGTGTAAGTGATTGATTAAGAAACTGCTCCCAGAAGAAACTGGCAAGAAAGTGGGGGAAACAGGACAGGAGAGGGAAAGAATGTACATAAGAATACAACTTCAGATAAAGTCTCAGGTTTGTTCTAATCCTGCAGGGAGATGCCTAAGAGTGAGTGAGTTCCTACAAGAGTCAAGGGATCTGGGCTTTCACACACCGGTCGGTCATAGGCTGACCCACAGGGGATGCAAATTCCCAGGTACCACCAGCTCTCTGCATTGAAAGTGGTCCTCATGAGAGAGAATCTGGGTGGAGCAGGGCAGGTGAAATTCTTCACAAACTGAAAACTATCAAATGGGTCAGGCTTAAGAGGCCACAGTTGAAGGGCACATTCAGTCCAAGATGCTCCATTGCTAGAAAATCAGTGCCAACATGAAAAAAGCATGAATGCCCAAGGAAACATTTATGACAAGCTTGGATGAGTGAATAAAAAGGGAATACTCAAGGTGAAAATGTTACTGTACTCACGCATCAGTAATTTCATGTAAAGTCAAAGGTCCATCAAATATGACACTGTGAATTCAACAGAAGGTTTTCTACTCAAATGGCATTAAATTTCTTTTTGACACTCTCAGAGGGCAGATTTGTGAAATAACTACCCATTTCACTGCCACTTTCCACTGTGAAGTGTGCAGCTGCTAAGCGAGCCCACTCCATCCATCTTAATTCTTTCCCTTCAAGGCACTTATATATTTCTACAGTTCTGATGATTATACATATTTCTCTTGTCTCTGGTACTGAGCCATAAACTCCGTGAGGGTAAAGACCACATCTAATTGTCAGTACTCTCCAGTGCTTACAGTAGAGGTCTTCACAAACTCTGAACAGGTAAATAAAGGCTGCAGGTTGACTTGAACTATCCACAGTCCAAAGCTTTCCTTTGTTAGCTCCATGTACGCAAAACTTTTCCTAGCCTTCCATTATACTGGATTCCTTGGGTTAATCAACCAAGGAATCCTTTATATGATTAATCCTAATTCCTTAGGTAATTAATCAACCAAGTATTTATTGAGCACCTAGTCTGTATCCATTTTGACATTGAGAAGGTTACAAAGTGGCATAAAACACAGTCCAAGTACTCTGGGCTCATTGTTTGGGAGAAACAACGTTTAAATCGTATGAATCCAAAAAGAGAATAATGTAACAATATAATCAAGTGCTACATTATCAAATGCTACTAAAACTCAAAAGGGAGAGTATATATCAAAAGTTAGCTGTGAAGTACAAACTATAAAAGCAAAAGGAATTAGAGTACATCTCATCATCATGTCAGCTCTGATCAGTTGGCCGTGGTTGCCTAGAGAATCGTCTTAAGAAATCTTAGCCCAAATATGAGCTGAGACACTGTCCCAATTGATAAGCAGTACCTGCCAGAGCAAAAAATGATGAGTGGTTTTATAAGTGAAGCAAATTTTATATCCGCAGCTACAACATTACTCCATGTTCAAGAATAGCTTAAGATGTGGTATATAAATACACTGGATATTACTCAGCCATGAAAAAGAATGAAATTCTGCCACTTGCAGTAACATGGATGGACCTAGAGAATATTATGCTTAGTGAAATAAGTCAGACAGAGAAAGACAAATCCTGCATGATATTACTTATGTGTGGAATCTAAAAAATAACACAAATGAATGTATATAGCAAAACAGAAACAGACTCACAGATATAGGAAACAATCTAGTGGTTACCAGAGGGGAGAGGGAAGGGGGTAGGTGCAAGTTAGGGGTATGGGTTTAAGAGATACAAACTAATATGTATAAGATAGATAGGTAACAAGGATATATTGCATAGCATAGGAAAATATAAACATTATCTTGTAATAACTTTTAATGGAGTATAATCTGTAAAAATCCTGAATCACTATTCTGTATACCTGAAACTGATATAATATTGTAAATCAACTATACTTCAATTTTTTAAAAAGAATAGCTTAATAGGGGAGAGAGTTTAGAATCCAACTACCAAAGGTAAATCCTATATTTATATCAGACAAAATAGACTTTAACTTAAAGAATTAAGGGTCTTTCACAGAGATTGTCATACTGACTGAAGTAAGTCAGACAGAGAAAGAGAAATATCATATGATATCCTTTATATGTGGAATCTAAGAAGAAATGTTACAAATGAACTTATTTACAAAACAGAAACAGACTCACAGACTTAGAGAACGAATTTCTGGTTACTAGGGGAGAAGGATGGGGGAAAGGGATAGTCAGGGAGTTTGGGATCGACAGGTATATGTATATACTGCTATATTTAAAATGGATAACCAATAAGGACCTACTGTATAGCACAGGGAACTCTGCTCAATGTTATGTGGCAGCCTGGTTGGGAGGGGAGTTTGAGAGAGAATGGATACATGTATATGTATGGCTGAGTCACTTTGCTGTGCACCTGAAACTATCACAGCATTGTTAATTGGCTATACCCCAAAAGAAAATTAAAAGTTAAAAAAAAAAAAGACAAGGGGTCTTTCAGAGTTTGACCACTTAACAATGAGCAAAGAGGAAACCAACTATAAATGATGTCAGGAACAGTGTTTCAAACTAATGATTTACATGTCAAAGAATTAATAGATATCTTTGGAGAAACTGATGAAGCTCGCAAATATTTTCACTCCAAAAGTGACTTTTCTGTGGCATTTTAATAAAAGTCAATGGTTAGGAAAGAGATGTTGTTGAAAAAAATTATATCAAAAATCCTATCCCTTGCTTCATTCTTTGTTCATTCTAAGAGTTAGTGAATTGTTGTGTCTATATTTTGTTAAATGTAAGATAAATTATTTGTCCCTTTTTTCAAGATATAGACCCAATGAGACCTTTTTATTTCCTTCACTCTTATGAAATTTTGATGTTTGATTTTAAGTGAATTTATTCTCAAAAGTCTTTATCTTCCGCTCTTTATACTTAAATAATAGGATCTTCTTACATAGAAGGGGCTTATTAAGTGTTTATTAAATATTTGGCTGAATGAATAGGTATTATTTGTCTGCCTTCAGGCGTGAACGCAGTTAAAGCAACTTTGATCAACAAGCAACTACAACATGGTTCTTAAAGACGTTTCTGGGAAGGGATAGCTTAGCAACCTTGAGTCTTTCACTCAGAGAGAAGAAATTGGCAATACTTTATTAAATCTCACCAGTACATCTCCAGTCATACTTCAACAGAGGCACACATAGATGTGGAGCATTGACTATGTGCCAGGCACTGTGCAAGCATTCAGTACCATGAACTTCCTGTAAGGAACTTGTAGGTAAATCAAATAATTAAGATGTAGACTCATTGCAGTCTGATATATAATTGTATAAAACCAAAGGCTAATGCATATAATACAGATACTGAGAACCAAAAAGGGGTTAAGACAAGAAGAAAATAGTGCGACAATTATCGACAGCAAAGAAGAGGAAGAGTAGTGACAGTATTAGAAAAGGTAAAATGAAGATAAGGCAAGATGACACATAGGAGGTTCCTGTGCTCCCCTCCTCCCATGGACACACCAAACATACAGCTACACAGAGAGCAATTTCCTTTGAGGGCGATCCAGAAACTAGCTAAGCAATGCTGACACATTAGATGAATGAAAAAACACCCACACTGAAACAGGAAGGAAAGGCCGAGATACATTGTCACCATAAACCCCATCCTTGGCACAGCACCATTCAATCAGGAGAGAATGCATAACTCCCACCTTCTCCCTAATATTTGAAGGGTTTGAACCCCACATTTAACACCTCAACTTTAAGACTCCCAACTGAGGGATAGGCTCTCAAAATACCTAGCTTCAAAGCCAACCAGGCTTTTGCCCATGAGACCCACAAGAGTATAGTAAACAAAAAAGCATTTCTTAACCAGCTATTCCTCCCAGGAACACAGAGGGAGCAGGCAAAAAGGCTCATCCATCTCTCAATCTTTCCCTGAAAGAAGTTTATCTGCATACTTTAAAATCTGTTGCCCAGGAGTCAGGCTTCTAATTTAGCTGTGATCCTCCCTGGAGACCAGAGAAGCTGGTGGACACTTCTCCTATCTTCTCACTTCTCACCTGGCTCTGATAGCCATGGGGCTTACAATTCACAGACCCACAGGACTGTGGCAAACAAAGAAGCAGTTCCTTCTTCTGCTTCTAAGGATCACACCCCCCCTCCTCCTGCAACTATACACCCAGGCCCAGCACAGAGGGAACAGACAGAAAGGCCTATCTCCCAGTTTCTCCCTGGAATGAGATTAACTTCTGCTTCTAAATGCTGACTGTGATATTCCCCTTTGGGAAACTAGTGGATCTTGACATACCCTCAACTACTGGGAGCCACTAGGAACAAAGAAGGAAGCTTGGGCAATCACAAAAGTTTGACAGACAACTAGGAGCTTGGGCTGGGCTAATTGATGATGTTCATCTCCTACACAAGACCACTCTGTCAAGACTGGGAGAGGTGGCTGTTTTATCTAATGCACAGAAACCCACACGGAGGGTCCAGGAAAATGAAGAAACAGAAGAATAAGTTAAAACAAAAGAACAATAGACATCTCCAGAAACAGATCATAATAAAATGGAGATAAATAATTTACCTGATAGTTCAAAATAAGGGTTATAAAATGCTCAATGAAGTCAGGAGAGCAATGAGTGAATAAAATGAGAATTTCAACACAGAGGTAGAAAATATTAAAAAGTACCAAACAGAAATCACAGAGCTGAAAAGTACAATGACCATACTGAAATTTTAATAGAGGGATTCAACAACAGGCTATATTAAATTGGAAGAAAGGATTGGTGAACTCGAAGACAGGGTAGTGGAATTCATCCAATCAGAGGAGCAAAAAGAAAAAAGAATGAAAAAGAGTGAAGATAGTGTAAAAGAATTATCAAACGCCATCAGATGGACCAGTTATATACATTTTAGGGGTACCAGAAAAAGAAGAGAGAAAGGGACAGAAAACTTACTTAAAGAAATAATGGCCCAAACATTTCTTAACCTGGGGAAAGATAAAGATATTCAGATCCAGGAAGACCATAAATTATCAAGTAAGTTGAATCTAAAGAAAGTCGCACTGAGACGTATCATAATTAAACTGTCAAAATTTAAAGACTGAGAGAGAGTTTAAAAAGCAACAAGAGAACAGCAACTTGTTGTGTTGTACAAGGGAACCCCCATAAGACTATTAACAATTTTTTCAACAGAAACCTTGCTGGCCATAAGGAAGTGGGATGATATATTCAAAGTGCTGAAAGAAAAATCTGCCAGACAAGAATACTCTACCTGGTAAAGTTGTCCTTCAGAATTAAAGAAGAGATAGCGTTTTCCAGACAAACAAAAGCGGAAGGAGGTCATCAACACTAGATTGGCCTTACAAGAAATGTTAAAAGGAGTTATTCAACCTGAATAAAATGATGCTAATTAGTAACAGGAAAACATAAAAGTATAAAACTCATGGGTAATGGTAAATATATAGTAAAATTCAGAACACTCTAATATAATGGTGGTGGGTAAATCACTTAAACTCTAGAATGAGGATTGAAAGAAACACTATTAAAAAATAAATTTCACTACAATAATTTGTTAATGAATACATAATGTAAGAAGATGAAATTGAAAACATAAAATACTGAAAGAGAGTGTAAAAATATAGAGCTTCTGTATGTATTCAAAATTAAGTCTTACTAGCTTTAAAAATACTGTGATAAATATAAGATGTTTATGTAAGCCTCACAGGAGCCACAAAGCAAAAACCTATAGTAGATATACAAAAAACAAAGAAAAAGGAATCAAAGCATACCACTAGAGAAAGTCATCAAATCACAAAGGAAGAGAGAAATAGAGGAAGAAAGGAATTACAAAACAACCAGAAAACGATGAACAAAATGGCAATAGTAAGTCCAAACCTATCAATAATTACTTTAAATATAAATGGACTAAATTCCCCAGTCAAAAGACATTCAGTGACTAAATGGATTAAAAAATAAATAAAATAAGACCAAACTACATGCTGCTTACAAGAGACTCACTTCATCTTTAAGGAACCCAAGACTGAAAGTGAAGTGATAGAAAAATAAATTATATGAAAATGGAAATCAAAAGAAAACAGTGGTAGCTATATTTGTATCAGACAAAATAAACTTTAATCAAGACTGTAACAAAAGAAGGTCATTACATAATGATAAAGGGGTCAATTCATTAAAAGGATATAACATTTGTAAGTATTTGTGTATCCAACATAGGTGCACCTAAATATACAAAGAAAATATTAAAAGATCTAAAGGGGAAACTAGATAACAATATGATAATACCAGAGGTTCAACACTCCACTTTCAATGGTGTTTATCCAAACAGAAAATCCAATAAGGAAACATTGTACTTTAATTACACATTAAACAGATGAACCTAATAGACATATACAGAACATTCCATCAAATAGCAGCAGAATGCACATTCTTCTCAAACAAATACGGAATTTTCTCTAGGACAGATAATATGTTAGGCCATAAAACAAGTCCTGCTAAATTTAAGAATTGGAATCGTATCAAGCATCTTTTTGATGTTTTTTCCACAATGGTATAAAACTAGAAGTCAATTGCAAGAAGAAAACTAGAAAATTCACAAATATGTGGAGGTTAAATAATATGCTCCTGAACAGCCAATGGGTCAGAGAAGAAAGAAAAAAATATCTTGAGACAAATGAGAATAGAAACACAACATAGCAAAACTTATGGGATGCAGCAAAAACAGTTCTAAGAGGGAAGCTTATAGTGGTAAATGCCCACATTAAGAAAAACAAAATATCTCAAATAAACAGCCTAACTTTGCACCTCAAGAAACTAGAAAAAGGAGAGCAAATTAAGCCAAAGTTAGTAGAAGGAAAGAAACAACAAGATCAGAGCGGAAGTAAATAGAGACTAAAAAGACAATAGAAAATATCAATAAACTAAGACCTAGGTTTTTTTTTTTTAAACATCTTTATTGGGGTATAATTGCTTTACAATGGTGTGTTAGTTTCTGCTTTATAACAAAGTGAATCAGCTATACATATACATATGTTCCCATATGTCTTCCCTCTTGCGTCTCCCTCCCTCCCACTCTCCCCATCCCACCCTTCCAGGCTGTCACAAAGCACCGAGCTAATATCCCTGTGCCTTGCGGCTGCTTCCCCCCAGCTATCTACCTTACTACGTTTGTTAGTGTGTATATGTCCATGACTCTCTCTCGCCCTGTCAAAACTCACCCTTCCCCCTCCCCATATCCTCAAGTCCGTTCTCCAGTAGGTCTGCGTCTTTATTCCTATCTTACCCCTAGGTTCTTCATGACATTTTTTTCCCTTAAATTCCATATATATGTGTTAGCATACGGTATTTGTCTTTTTCTTTCTGACTTACTTCACTCTGTATGACAGACTCTAGGTAAGACCTAGGTTTTTTAAAAAGAAATGAAATAGACAAAACTTTAGGTAGATGAAGAAAAAAGAGGAGAGCGCTCTCAAATAAATAAAAGAGACACTACAGTTGATGCCACAGAAATACAAAAATCATAAGAGACTACTGTGAATAATTATATGCTAACAAATTGGGCACCTTAGAAGAAATGGATAAATTCCAAGAAACAAAAAACCTGCCAAGATGAAACATGAAGTAATAAAAAATCAGAACAGACTAATTACTAGTATAGAAACTGAATCATTAATCAAAAGTCTCCTAAAAAACAAAAGTCCAGGACCAAACGTCTTCACTGGTGATCTCCACCAAACATTTAAAGAAGAATTAACACCAATCCTTCTTGAACTTTTCCAAAAAATAGAAAAGGAGGGAATGGTTCCAAACTCGTTTTATGAGGCCAGTACTACCCTGATATCTAAACCAGACAAGGACTCTACAAGAAAAGAAAATTGCGGGAAAATATCCCCAATGAACATCCTCAACAAAATACTAGCAAACCAAATTCAACAATATGTTGAATGATTATACATCATGATCAAGTGGGATTTATTCCAAGGAGGCAAGGATGGTTCAACATCTGCAAATCAATCAATGTGATACACCACATTAACAAGATAAAGAATAAAAATTATACAATCATCTCAATAGATGGAGAAAAGTCATTTTACAAAATTCAACATACTTTTGTGATAAAAAATTCCCAAAAAACTGGGTATCAAGGTAATGTACCTCAACATAACAAAAGCCATGTATGACAAGCCCATAGTTAACATCATAGTCAATGGGGAAAAGCTAAAATCTTTTCCTCTAAGATCAGGAACAAAATAAGAATGGCCATTCTTGCCACTTTTATTCAACATGGTACTAGAAGTCCTAGCCAGAGCAATTAGGCAATGAAAAGCAAAAACAGCATTCAAATAAGAACGAAAGAACTAAAATAGACTCTATTTGTAGATGGCATGATATTATATATCGAAAATCCTAAAGACCTCAAAAAAACTGTTAGAAGTAGTCAATGAATTCAGTAAAGTCACAGGATACAAAATCAATATGCAAAAACCTGTAGCATTTCTATACACTAAAAATGAACTATCAGAAAAAGAAATTAAGAAAACAATCCCATTCACAATTGTATCAAAAAGAATGAAATGTCTAGGAATAAATTTAACCAAGAAGGTGAAAGACCTGTACACTGAAGACTATAAGACACTGATGAAAGAAATTGAAAAAGACACAAGTAAATGAAAAAATATTCCACATTCATGGATTGGAAGAATTAATATTGTTAAAATGCCAGTACTATTCAAAGGAATCTACAGATTCAGTGCAATACTTAACAACATTTAAATGACATTTTTCACATTAGTAGAAAAAGCAATCCTAAAACCCTAAAATTGAGCCACAAAAAACCCTGAATAAACAAAGCAATCTTGAGAAAAAGCTGGCAGCAGCTCACTTCCTGATTTCAAGCTATATTAAAAGCCATAATCAAAACAGTATGGTATTGGCATAAAAACAGACATATAGATCGATGGTACAAAATAGAGTCCAGAAATAAATCCACACGTATATGGCCCATTAATTTACAACAAAGAAACCAAGAATGTACAATGGGGGAAAGGATAGTCTCTTCAATCATGCAAAAGAATGAAACTGGACCCCTATCCCACACCATACACAAAAATCAATTCAAAATGGATTAATGACTGAGATGAAAAACCTGAAACAATACAACTTCTAGAATAAACATAAAGTATAATCTCCTTGACAATGGTCTTGACAATAATTTTTTGGATTTGACACCAAAAACAAAGGCAACAAAGGTAAAAATAAACAAGTGGGACTACATTAAACTAAAAAAAATTCTGTACAGCAAAGCAAACCATCAACCAAGTGAAAAGGCAACTTACGGAATGGGAGAAAATATTTTCAAACCACATATCTGATGAGGGGTTAATATCCAAAATACACAAGGAACTTGTACAACTCACTAGCAAAAAACTCCAAATAACCCAATTTAAAAATGGGGAAAGGACCTGAATAGCTATTTCTCCAAAGAAGACATACAAATGATCAGGTACATGAAAAGACATCACTAATCTTCAGGAAAATGCAAATCAAAACCACAATTAGGTGTCACCTCACATCTGTTAGGATGTTTATTATCAAAACTAAAGGAGATAAATGCTGGCAAGGAGAAAAGAATACCCTTGTATACTGTTGGAAACTGGCACAGGCACTATGGGAAACAGTCCAAAGTTCCTCAAGAAATTTAAAATGGACTACCATATGATTCAGCAATCCCACTTCTGGGTGTACATCCAGAGGAAACAAAGTCATTATCCTGATGAGATATCTGTACTCTTATGTTCATTGCAGCATTATTCATAATAGCCAAGGTATAGAAACAACCTAGTGTTCATAAATGAATGAATGGATCAAGAAAATATGATATACATAATGAAATACTATTCAGCATTAAAAAAGAAGGAAATCCTTTCATTTGTGACAACATGGATGAACCTGGAGCCATTACGCTGAGTGAAATAAGCCAGACAGAGAAAGACAAATACTGCATGGTGTCACATATCTGGAATCTTTTTCTAAAAATCACACTCATAGAAACAGAGAGTAGAAAAGTGGCTGCAAGGAGCTGGCGGGGTGGTGGGGAGTGTATGAGGGGAATAGAGAGAGGTTTGCAAAAGGGTACAAACTTTCAGTTATAAGATCAATAAGGTCTGAAGATCTAATGTATAACATGGTGACTATTGTTGATAACACTACAGTGTATAATTAAAATTTACTAAGAGTAGAACTTAAATATTCTCACTAAAGATCAAAAGGTAAATATGTGAGGTGATGGATGTGTTAACCAACTCAATGAGGGGAATCCTTTCACAATGTCTAGGTCTAGTGAATCATCATGTTGTATACTTAAAATATCTTACAGTTTTATTCGTCAATCATACCTCAATAAAGCTTGAAAAACAATGTAGAAAATAAAAGAAAAGGTAAAATTAACACCTGGGTGCTAGGGGCTTAGGAGAGTTTTGTTGAAGAATTATAGGGAGTTAGGTGAACATGGGAAAGTCCTATTCCCTTTTCAAGTCTATCCATGGGTGACATTTTAGCATTCTCTTTCACTGACTCTTTGAGGGGTCTGCATGTGTAAGCATGTGTGTATGTACAGGTACATACCACTGGTCCAAAACCACGTTCTCTCCTATTAGTTGAAGTTGCTCTCTTTTGTGAGGATGTTCAGTAATACACAAAGGCTTAGACTTAGGGGTTTCCAAGCCCTGTTTTTCCACACCCAAAGAGATTATTTATCAGTTTGGGTATTGTATCAATTATCTACTGCCCAATAATGCTGTGTAATTAAAAAACATAAAACCTCTGTAACATACAGTGATAAACTTTTACTGAGCGAACAAGGCTGCAAGGCTCAACTGAACTGGATTGGGCTCATCTGATCTTGGCTGGGCTCGCTCACATGTCCGGGGTGGCGGGGGGTGACAGGCTGTTGACCCATCTAGAAATGTCTCAGTTGAGATG
The DNA here is from genome assembly GCF_003031525.2 of Neophocaena asiaeorientalis asiaeorientalis. NCBI lineage: Eukaryota > Metazoa > Chordata > Mammalia > Artiodactyla > Phocoenidae > Neophocaena > Neophocaena asiaeorientalis. The sequence continues at coordinate 2,932,506 of NW_020173491.1, read as the reverse complement.
AGTGGTGTGACTCAGCTCTATTTCATGTGTTTCTCATCACCCATCAGGTCAGCCTGGGCATGTTCATTTGGCCACATTGGAAAGTAAGAGGTATTAAGTCCAATTGCACAAGTTATACTCAAGCCTCCGTGTGCATCACATTTGCTAACATGCTATTGATCAAAGCATGTCACATGGCAGAGCCCAGACTCAGAATGAGGCAGAGGGACAAAGTTACGTGGCAAATGGTGGGGATGGAGAACTGGGCTCCTAATGCAGCCAATCTACCATTAGAGTAATAACCAGTAGCTACAGTCATGTGATCCATTAGACACCCTTCCCTAAAGTCTTCTATAAGCAAGCCTTGAACACCCATAGGAGGAGGGGGAGGGGATTATTTTTTAAAGTGAGGTAGCTGAACAGCCAGCATTTTCCCAAGGCTGCCCTGCTCTATTCAGCATAAAGATGCGGGCAATAGGCCATGCTTGGATGCCTCAGACCATCTGCCAACAAAAACGGAAAAAAAAAAAAAATTAATTATGAATGGTGTCTTCCCATGCTAATCATTTGTTGTAAAGGATTTCTCCAGCTTGTTTATAATAGCTGTTGCCTAAGGGTGCATGCTGTATAAATTGTCTGATTACAGGATACAGAGCACTTCTTAATAGGCCTCAGCTGATTAGGAGAAGGGAAAGAAATTAAAGAGGCCATTTCCCTTTAGGTATGCAAATACCTCCCAGAACAAAAGACAAATATATGATAGACCATGATGAAACACACCCTCTTTTCTTTTTACCTTAAATTATGTACCAGGCAAGGAGCAAGCTTCATTGCATGTGTCAGCTGAGATGTGAATGGTCTAGTAATTGAAACAATGCCAATGCCAGAAATGCTTGTTAGATGTCGAGCTAAACTAGCTCCCTGGGCAGCCCTGCAGCAAATGGCAGTGTGCTGCTTGGATCTTTGGGTAAGGAGTCACTTCTGACTTTGGGATAATTTGAGGCTGCCTTGTTCAGCTAAATTTGTTTGTATCACATTGGTCTTCTCGTTTCTGAAGCCAGAATTTACATGTCAACATCTGGCAGGGAGGACAGTTGGAAAGGCAGGATAAATGTGTTTGAAAAACAGTGAAAAACATGGAAGTCTACAGACCCAATTCTTCTCAGGCACACACAGATACCACACACACACACACACGATCAGGATTTTCTGTTCCTACAAATATTTTTCCTCTTAAAATGTTCCTTAGTGTTTTGAAGGGATATATTCAACATAATACTTCATTGTGATTTTACTTTGGGGGTGGGGCAGGGATTCATAGGTCTCCCCTCTCACCCAACTTATAAGTACTAAAATGCAGAGGTGTGGGGAGATGCTGAGGGTGGCTACTAAGTAATGATTCTAGCTGTTTGGAACTAAATGCCTTGAGCCCCATATTTCAGGTACTTCTAAGTACCAGTCTTGCATACTTCCTGGGTGAGTCTTCCTACTTCATAGAGCAGTAAATCTCATGTACATCTTATTAATGCCTCATTAGAGCTGATTTCATTTTCTGTTGCTGTATAACAAATTACTCCAAAACTTAGTGACTTAAAACAGTAACGTTTATTATCTCACAGTTTCCATGAATTGGGAACCCACTTTAGCTGAGTCTTCTGTCTCAGGGTCTCTCACAAGGTGGCAGCTGAGGTGTCCATCAGGGGTGAGGTCTCATCTGAAGGCCTGACAGGGGAAGGATCCATTTCCAAGGTCACTTGCATGGTTGTCAGCAGGATCCAGGTCCTGTGGGCTGTTGACCAAAAGCTGCCCTCATTTCCTTGCCAGATAGCCTTCTCCATTTGGGCAAGTTGACAAAAAGAGCCAGAGGGAGAATGCCAGAAAGATAGAAGTGACAATCTTTTATAATCTAATCTCAGAAGGGGCATCACACAGTGTTAGCTGTGTTCTATGCATTAGAAGTGAGTCACTAAATCCAGCCCACATCAAGGGGAGGGTATGAATATTAGGAGATGGGGGTGTCACTGAGAGCCATGTTAGAAGGCTGCCCCCTGGCATCGTTTACCACACTCCTGCCATTTCTTCTCACAGAATCAACCCCAGATGCTGGCTCAGATTGTCAGCCTTTGCAGTTGTGGTTCCCTCCACACACTTTATAAATGATTATTTTCTCATCATTTGAATATAAATTCAAATGTTACCCTGTAAAAAAATGTTTCAACTCCTACCGAAATTAGTCACTTATTTCCAATCATTCACTTGTTATCTCATTAATCCATTTTGCTTTTTTCATAGCCTCTATGAAAAAGTTATTTGTTTATTATTGTTCCTTCCCTCTCTAGACTCTAAGAAAAGGAAAAGATCTGGTCTGTCTTATTCAGCATTATATTCAGTGCCTAGAACAATGCACATAGTAGGTGCATTATAAATACTTGATGAATTAATGAATAAATGAACGAATCTCATGTAAGGTGGTTCAAGCTTAAACAGGTTGTTTACATCCTAAATGCCTCAGATTCCCTGTGTGTGAAATGAGAATGCATTCTCCCTAGTCCTCCTTTTGCAAAGGGAAAATTAAGGATAGCTGAGGAACATTTTAACTTTGAAGTATAAAACCAGTATTGTTTTTCAGGAAAAGTTCCTTGAGTCAAAAAATTTTCTCTTCAAACAAATTAAAAGCACCAAAACCTTAAAGAGACTAGAGAATGGACTGGGAGGAAATTTGATCATAGAATCATATTGGGGTCAGAATATCTCAGTTCTAGTTTTGAATGTATCATGAATTGTGAAATCAAGGACCAATTCCTTTTCCTAAGCCTCACTGTCCTCAAGCTAAGTTAACGAGGTTGGACCAGATGATTTAACTATGCCAACTACGTGTTGCAATCAAACCACTGGATCTAAATAAGAATTTTTTAGGTCACTTCTGAATCTTAAAGGAAACCAGGAAATTCTTTTGAATGAAACCTAATAGAATTCCTAATACATTCCAATGGTCTATGGAGTCCACTGTATGGAATATGTAGAACTGGGATTACCTAGAAAACCCAAGATGGATAATCATTACATCTGAAAGGCAGCTTCCCAGAGCTGACTTCAAAATGTAAATCCTTAATGAATGCATAGATAGAAGGATAGATATGTAAAACAGCAAGTATTATAAAATGTTAATATAGAATCTAGGTGGTGGATATGCAGGTGTTTATTGTAAAATTCTTCCAGTTTCGCTACATGCTTGGAAATATTCATAATACAATATTGGAAAAAAATTAAACCTCAACATCAATAGTTTAAGGGCTCAAAACCTTGACAAACACTTTTAGGTATTCTGGGCTGTAAAGGTCCTCTTTCTCAGAATCACCATGTCATCTCATTTCTTAGACTGTCACTTTGCATGGTGGTTCATTCAAAAAGCAATTTTCAGAGGCTATCTGGAACTTTCTAAGGTCCACTAGTGGGTGAGAGATATTCCAGAGTTGTGTCAAAATGCAAAGAGCAAAGGAAGTGCCAGTGACCACATACTTGCCCACTTGTGACCTCATTTGACCCCATGAGAGAAGCAAGGTAGGCAACAATGTGACCTTCTCATAGGAAAGAAGATGGAAGCCCCAGGGAATGAAGTGACCTCCCCTGGGTCACATAAGTACATGGAAGAGTCAGGATTTGAACTTGAGTCGTTGGACTTAAACCCTGCATCATTAATAAAGCATGCTTCTAGCCAACACTAACTGCCTAAAGAGCTGTATCTGTTCTGTCTCTGCATAAATTTAAATTTAATATATGCAGCAGACCCAAAGAGTCTCTCTAAGGACCTATTTCTGCTTAAATTGAGCTTATTTTCTATCTTACTGAGGTGAATACCCACTCCTCCCATGTGGGACTCTCCAAAACGTGGTGGGAGGCCCCTGTCTGTGGCAGCAAAGATCAAATCAGTGTTGAAAATATTGGGTTTTGAGGAAGGTTCCCATCAAAAGCACTGTTACAAGTGGAAAACTTCTAGTCCAGGGGTTATGAACTGGTGGCTGCCAGCTGAATGTCATCCACAGAAGTGTTTTACTTGCCTGTACAAACTGAAAGCAGAATCCAGGTGCTTTTCTATCTTAGGTTCTGAGAAGCACAAGCGGGAGACAAGAAGGAAGTCCTGGCTGTATCAATTAGAGCCATCTTTCAAGATGAAGGGACCCTGTGAAGCATGCCATCTGCATCTTGCACAATTTTCTGATTCCATATCATTTCCTTGCACACCTACCCGACTTTCCACTACCAGCACCTGCCTTCCTTCTGTAAGGACTTTCTCTAGCTGCCACAGCCACTCTGCCTATGTGTAGCAGGCCACAAGAACAGGGTCAATACATCGTGGGAGCAGCCCTCAGCCAATGCCTCCATGTGTGATAACTCTGGGGTATGATCGACACCTCTCAGGTCCCCAGTGAGATGGAGGTCCAGTTGCAATATCAAATATTTTTGGCTTCTCATCTTTCCCTGTCTTGCTTCCCGTGATGAATAATTTTATATGTCAACTTGTCAGGGCCATGGATATTTGGCCAAACATTATTCTGGATGTTTCTCATTCTGAGCAATGAGTTACGGGTGAGGGATGTGTCCGTGGACTTTGAGTAAAGCAGATTGCCCTCCATAAGGTGGGTGGGCCTTGTCCAATCAGTTGAGGGTCTGAATAGAACAAAAGGCTGATTTTTCTGAGTAAGAGGGAATTCTCCAGCCGACTGCCTTCAGACTTCAACTGCAACATTGACTTTTTGGACTTTATCTGCAACATCAGCTCTTCCTGGTTCTCTAGCAGATGGCCTTTGGACTTAAATTGCAACTCTTTCCTGAGTCTCCAGCCTGCCAGCTTCCCTCATCAGATTTTGGATTTGCCAAGCCTCTAGAATAGTGGGAGCCAATTCCTGAAAATAAATCTCTTTCTTTGTATACACATCCTATTGGTTCTGTTTCTCTGGAGAACACTGACTAATATAGCTCCCCACTCTTATATGGGAATTTAACCTTCTCAAACAGATTACTCGTATTGGAATCCTGGTCTCAGGATTTATTTCTGGGGTAACCTAAGAGATCCTGAGCATCTCACTGAGAAAAGATGTGTGATTCTGTGTGTCCTTGTCACAACTTGCTCTGCCTTGTGTATAGTATATCAATTAATTCTCACTGCAAATCTGTGCGCACAGCAGGCACTGTTGCCACCCCCATTTTACAGATGAGAAAAACGAAACGCAAAGAGGTTAACATGGGATTAAACCTTAAATGACTGACTCCAGAGCTTTCATCTTAAATTGCTCTTCTGTCATGTCTAACATTTATTTATCTAGTCAGGAAAATAGAAAATGATCCTTCCATGCTGAGCCACACATTACTCTTGGATGCAAGTACTTCGACTAGAAGCTTAACTCCACACTTCTGTCAGCGTTTCCGATGATAAGCCAATATATCTGCTGCTGGGGGCAAAAATCCCTGTTTCTAAGAAAAGTGTGCCATTGTGAAGGAAAAAAAAAGAGGAAAGGAGAGAAAAGCGTTGGGGGAGGCACCGCATGAACAAAAAAAGGACCTCAGGAGTCTTCTTGGAGAACAAACAGCTTTTGCAATGCAACATTTTGATGAGTTAAGTGCAAATGAATCAGGAATAATGAGAAACACATGGGCTAAATTTTCCTTAAAACATACGAGTTTAAAAATTAAGAGGAAAAAAATGCTTGAGGAAAATATGTTTTAAGTTTTAGCCAAACTGAAAACATTCACAGAATGCATCAAGATATTTGTTGAGCCCTCAGAATGACTGGGCTGGTCCATCCTAGGCAGAGAGTGTTAAGGAAACAGATCAACAGTGGCGGGACACACATTGGGCCAGCACAGGACCAAGCTTTAGAGCCGAGCCAGGCTCCCTGAGAGCTGTAAATGGGGAATTTAAAGAAATACTGCTTTTCTTTCATTTATTTCTCCAAGTAACACAAGGCACTGCGCCGGAAATGTAATACTAATGAATAAATAATACAGTCGTTTGAAAAACTGTTGACAACACGCAATGGATTATGATGGTTTTTTAAAGTCCCTCACAATCTGTGTTAGCCAGAGAGTTAAGAAACAAGGAAGATGTGTTGGGATTCCGGAGGTTGACAGAACTTACAAGCCGAAGGGATTCAGCTGTCGTGTCAAGCTTCTGGGTGGCAAAAGAGACATGTGTCAACAAAGAAGGACCACAGAGGCCCAAACTCCTTGTTGGCAACAGAACAGCCATCCAGCCAGAGGAGAGGGTTCTGTGGAAGGCTGAGCAGGACTTTCTGTGAAGTCCTGTGAATCACACTTGACCTTGTGAATATTCTGTGAATAACACTTGACCTTGAAGTTGGCTTTGTTTTTCCTGAGAAGGAACCTGAGATACCCACGACTCTGCAAAAAGAACAAAAAGCTCTTTAATCACCACCTGGAGCCTCACTCCTTCCCATTGCTGCTCTTCCAAAGAGTGACCTTCAGGAGACCAGATACCTTCATGGCCACTGTTGACTCCACCCTATTTCCACAAAGGGCCAAGTGCAAGCCAAGCACGTGGACCTACGAATAGACACCGCTTTGGAGATATATGGAATATTGGGTTTTCTAGTTGTGAAGATGGGCCAGGCCTGGGCGTGGGTACAAAGAACAAAAGGGCAAGTTCTTATAAAGAGACCCACACACCAAGCAGCATTCTTGCCATTCCTTTATGAATCTTTTGCTGGCTGCTGTTCTATTGCTGTGGACGTACAGGCCTTATGGAATTCAAAGAATATGGTCTTTGGGCTTTTTGGCCCAAGTTGTTTCAGTCCTCTTTAATATCTAGAACTTCTCGAGTAATTAAAACACCTGATTGTAGCTGAAATAAAAACTCAGAGGGAATATATGGCTTTGTACCACATTGTCTCTGTGTTCAAGATAATCAAAGAAAATCAATGCAAACAAATATTTGGGGGAGAAAATGGGAGGGGAAACTCTTCTGTGGAAAGTGAAAGAAAAATAGTCTTTTTGAAGCTTCTTTGAAAGAAAAGAGCCTCAATTTTAGAGGCAACCAGCTCAGTCTCTCACTTACTAGGTGAACAAGCTAATTACCTTTTCTGAGCCTCAATTTTCTCTTCTATAAAATGGGGGCTGACGTGCAAGGCAATGTGAGGATGAGAAGTGATGTAGGTGATGTGTCTGGCACATAGCAGGTAATCGGTACTTGCAAGCCGTTTGCTAACATTGTTTTTAATTAGTAGGCAGAAAACGTGAAAGTGAAGTGCAGCTCCATAAAAACAATGTATTTTGGTTCCCATCTGTCTGCTGATCAGAAAAGCTGGAAGGAGACTTCTTACTGTTCCTGGAGTCTCAGCAGAGCAGCGTGGGCCTCCCGCACAGCGACAATTCTGTGGAGGTGGAGTGACATCTCTAAAACGACTTGATTGACACCTTCAGCCATAAAAATAAAATAAAAAGTAACCTCTGTCTCACTAAGGAATACAGAGAACCCTCCTCTAGATCACCCACCCGAAACACAGAAAGGGTTGGGCTTTGCTGGGAATGAAACATCCTCAAGGTGCATTTTGGGAGTAATCAAGAGAGCACCCTGGTCTTTCCTCGCAAGACTGGCTAGGCCACCAAGACCAAGAGCGGTGCTTCCCCCAGAAAAGCAACCTGGAAAGTCAAGGCCACTGGTGTCCGTAAAATTCTTCCAGCAAACAAGGGTGGATTATTTCAGAGGAATTACTCCGTGCATCTTCTAAAACTGCATTTCTTAAGATATGTTCCTTAGGTCTTTAGAGATATTAATACTTAGTTAATAAGAAGTAAGTTCTGTCATCAAGTTTGTTTGAGAAACACTCTGTTAAACTTGTGAAACATGTTTCTTTAGCAGAGATCCTAGTGCAATTTATATATGCTTTAAAGAACCTAAGGATCTTGCAGAGGGGAATGCAACTTAGATCTTTTCCCATATTTACTTGATCACAGATCCCTTTTGTGGGGGGGGCATGTCAAGGACCACATGATCCCAGGAATACACCTTGGGGAGGGCTGGTATAAGCAATGCTGATCCATCAGACAATTGATTCTTCTCTTGGATTTTTTCTCTCTCTTTTTTTTTTTTTTCTCTTGGATTTTGAGTGAAAATTTTGGACTATCTTTTATTGTTGTTTATTGATTTACACTTCTAGTTCCCAAAGTGACTGCACACCTTAGTCATTTAAGCATCTTAAAAAAAACATCAACAACAGCTTAAATTCTGGAGCCCTTTCCTAGATCCCCAGGGATGGCAGCTCATGGGTCTGTACTTTCAAAATCCTTCACTGGGGAGTCTGGGGCAGCCAACCTGGCACAGTTAACCAAGGCCTGACACTCAAGGGTCAATCCTCTACCCTGTAACATTGACACAATCTTTCATCTTCTTGTCATCACAGACTTCAAGCTGTTGCCATGGGTCTTATCTAAAAGTGAAATGGCAGGTGATGGGATATTTTCTTTCCTGTCTCCAGACTCAAGTAAGAGCAATCACTGACTTTCCCTAAAACCTATTAATTCTATATTTAGGAAACTAAAAGGAAAGAAGGAGAAAAAAAAAAAAAAGCCAACCACAACCTCACACATGATGGAAAAGATTGTAGGTTCCCAATGGCTATGTTAGCAAAATGCAGAATGAGTTGAGTTCTGTGGGGTGTTACCATTCTCATATTGGATTTTTCTTTTCTAAAGTAGGTGAGTTAATTTATCTTGGACCCACATTCCTCCAGACAGAGTAGAGATCTGGTATCTTCATCACCACAAGAGGTAGTACAATCTGGACACGCCAAGTCTCATGTATGCCTGCGGGCAGTTTTAAAAGGTTTTGGTTAGCTCCAATTTTATTAGAACGAAAGCTTTTCACAAGTAAGAGGTTTTATGGGAGTTATTTTTAAAGTAATGTGTTTTTATTGGATTCTGGTAAGATCAGTGAAATCACATGGCAATTTTAAAGAATTTTAAACCAAAAAAAGATGTTCAAACAACTTACCTGAAACACAAAAGCCAGAAAAGTCAGAATAAAATATTTGAATTCAAGGGGGTTAACACCAGGATAAAAACAGTTCTGAGGAAGCAGAAGAAAGGGGTAAAGGAGGACCCTGAACCAGGACAAAGATGAGCTGAGTCCAACATCTAAACTGTCGCTCACATATTAAGATATGAGTACTTGTGTCTCTCTTAGACTCAGTTTCCCCCACAGAAATGGGGATCACCATTGGTTGTGTTGAAAATTAAATTTATTAGAAAAGAGAACATACTCTTAGTTACCTAGACCTCAAAAGAATAAAGTGCATGACACACAAAAAACCAACTGGGTGGTGATACTATCGGCAGAATATCAGACACACAAATCACAGAAGATCCAAGTGGGAATTCTATCGTCTCTTGTTCCACCTCCTTTTTGTCTTTGTTTCCTTCACCTTTATTGTCTTGTTTTCTGATTATTAAAGTAACACATGCTCAGAGAAAACAATCTAGACATGTCTAATGCAACCTGTAAAAGATAACCTCTGCTTTCAGGTGAGAAAACAGGCCAAAGGAGAGAGAATCATGACTTGGTCCCATGTTCCACATCAAGGCAGCTGGTTATCTAGGACCAGGAACCATTTATTTCAATAGCTGTAAATCACAGTCTATATCCTAACATGTACTTACTACATGGCAATCTGTTACATCATCTTATGATTAGAATACTTGCCCAGAAAGTTTAGGCATTGACACGAAATGTTGTCCTTTTTTTTTTTTTTTTAGCATGATCAACAAGATTTTACTGAAGAAATATTAGCTCAACAAGACCATTATATCACTGCCCACCCATAGAAAGCTGTCATTACCCAGTCTCCACGAGGCTGCATGGCCTCCTTGTATTACATGCTTCTTTCAACCAGTGGCTACCCTATCTCCCAAGACACCTGGGTCATCTCCTCTGTTATTATTTATACAATGTTTTATAAAACACACCTGTCTCAGGAAGATGACTTGGAAAAATCAGATAAGGGCCCAAGAATCCCCAGTTTCACTTAAGTGGATTGGAATTCCCACAGTGGTTCCCACAACATAGGTCAATGACTGATATCTGAAAACAGTGAAGGCCACAGGGGTAATTTGGATATGATGCAAAAGGAGAACCTCCTTTTGAATGTGGATAACTTGATGAAAACACTGATAAATAATAATAGCTATTTCTGACTATTCTGAGTATTTAATATTACTGCTACTAAGAGTATTAAAAGCTAAATAAGGCGTGTTCTTTCCTAGGAATGAAGTTATATCTTTATCAAAATGTGAGGGGCTTGGATTCGTGGTGAAGGGGACATAGGAAGTCTATGTTGATTACTTGCTTGTGCAATTTGAACAGAGTTGAAATAAAATCCACTGAAAAAGGATAGTCACCAGAAAGAAAAAATATAAAGTGTTGAGGAGCCAATGGTAGGCCACCTAGCCCCCATCTGAGGCCCATCCACCATTGTACCTTCACCTGTCACCCCACCTGGCTAAAAGTCCAGAGTCCATAGGCTCACTCCTCTTGTCCCCTGGATCCTGGGGCCTGCAATGTCTCCACCTTCTAATGTCCAGAGAAGAGCTGAATGGATTGCCAGGTGCATGGTTCTCAGGACTGACATCCCAGATCCTGCTTTCCATTGCTGCACAGACAAGGCAATGGGCAAGGGGCACATGAGGACAGGAAATGCTCGCTCAGCCGCATCTCTCCTGAAGACTACAGGGAGACAACAAGACTCTTGCTCTCTCAAATGGAATGTGAGCAAAACTCCCTGGGGACAATTGGATGGATCGGCTCTAAGAAGTTCCAGAATTTGAAAGGGCAGCCATTCTCTGGGCTGGTTGTGAAGGTTGTAGGAAAATTGTAGTGTCTGCCCTTGGAGTCGCTCCCTGCTGCTTGCCAGTTCTTTTTGCCCTACATTGACACCCTGTTTTTTGGTAGTCATGTGGTGACTCTTGAGGGAAGGGAATGAGTCCACCTCTACCAGGAAGCCATCATGAGCTAGACGAGGGGGTTGCAGAGCCTCTCCTACCCCTAATATATGCTCGAATGCTTATTTCACTCTTAGCCTGCTGTAGTTTCAGCCATTCAAATATCTTTGGATAAAATCGTAACAGGGTATTTAAGCTGAGATTGGACTTCTGAAATCTTGAGAGCTAAGAACCGAGGATATGATGCAATTTTTAAGCTGCCAACAGATTTCTAGTTCAAATTACTAGTAAATAACTAAAGTATTTATTTACTAGTCTTAGTAAATAAAACACTAATAAATTCAAAGAGTGCTGGGAATAGGAGGAGGGAATCCTTCAGGAGACCAGAACATCTGAGAATTTTCTGGAATATGGAAAGTGTATGGGCTCCTACTGAGCATATAATAAAAGTGGTAGCTGGAATCCAGAGCATTTAGGGAGAGCACCTGCAAAGGTGGTTGGCGGTGCTCTTGGCAGAGCCCTGGAGAGACTATCAGCTATGTGTCTGTGGGTAAACAGAGCAGAAGTGGCAGAGAGGCAAAAATCAAGGTGATGAATTGAAGTTCTGTCAAGGCTCCCTTCTACCATTCCCTACTAGTATCATAACTGAGTAAGTCATGGTTTCACCCAAGACCTGGACTATGGCTCCTGATATGGCTGTCAGTGCCTCTTTCAACATGGAGGAAGGGATAACCTGCTGGTCAACCTGCCTTTCCTAACTTCCCACCCCATAGGTCAAGGTTCGAGTCACTCTGCCATACCATTCAAGGAAGGGTGTGTTGGAGAAGCAGGACTGTGTAACAAATGAAAATCCATGCCACCTACTGTATGTCACCCAAGTCCATAACTGACACACATAAATGGGCAACCAAAGATCAGGAGAAGGTGGAGGATCCACTGCGGGTAACTTTCAGCCCAAAACAAACACAAAAAACGACCCTGCAGAAAACAGAAAATTCAGAAAACAGCAGAGAAGTTCCAAAAAGAAAAAAAATCTATTAAGTATGCTCAGAGATATTTAAGATCCATGAAAAAGAACAGGCCACTTTGAAAATAAAGCAATCAGAGGATAAAAAAAAGTGCTTTGAAAATAAACATATGATAATATTGTGGATGTTTGTGCTTACCTACTGAGCATCCATTCCATTCTTACTCTTTCCCAAAAGAACCCCCATTTTGTTGAGATGTCCACTCATCCCAGGGATTCCGTATGACTCAATAGGCACATTTTGGTTATTACAAGAAGAGGGTGGGAGGCAAAGGGGATGGAGGTAGAGTGGGCTAAGGAATGGTCCCTAAAGATGTCCATGTCTTAATTCTCAGAGCCTGTGAATATGTTACCTTACATGGTAAAGGGACTTCGCAGATGTGATTAAATTAAGGATCTTGAGATGGGAAGATTGTCCTGGATTATCTGGGTGAGCCACTGTAATCACAAGTCTTTATAGGAGGGAAGCTGGAGAGTCAAGATGATAGTAAGAGATGTGACAGTGGAAATAAGAGGTTGGAGTGATATGAAGAAGGGGCCAAGAGCCAGGGAATACAGGTGGTTTCTAAAAGCTGAAAGGCAAGGAAATGCATTTTTCCCTGAAGGCTGCAAAAGGAGGATAGCCCTGCCAGCACCATGATTTTAGACTTCTAACTTCCAGAACTGTTAAAGAATAAATTTGCGTTCTTTCCAGTGATTGTTTGTGGTAATTTGGTATAGTAGCAATAAAAAACTAACATAGGAGATGTTATTGAACTTTAGTGGGCAGATATCATAGATGCTACTTGTCCTGAAATGCATGAGCAGTTGCTTACAATGAAGCACCATCTTGACCAAAATGGCAATAGCACCAAAGTTGAGAAACTTTGGGAGCTACTCAGAAATATCTTTTCGCCTTTGTCAGTGGTTGGATCAAGAATGGGCACATGACAGAATTCAGGTCAAAGAGCTGTAAAGAGAGTTTGGCTGAGTTTCTATGAGGACTTTAGAGGTCTCCTCCTCTGGAAAGACATTAACAAGGAAGCATACATACCAAGTTCCTCCTGGAAGTCATTCTATAGCCATGATGGAAACTGGCTTTAGGATAAAGCTATGTAGATAACAGAACAAAGAGGGAAGGAATTCAGATCATCATGACATGGTTGAACAGGTAAATCAACCAATCCTAAATTCTGTCCCACATCTGAACTTACAGTTCTACAAATTTTTTTAAAAAGACCTTATTGCTTAAGCCATTTGAATTTGACTTTCTGTTGCAGAAAATGTGTTCTAAGTAACACAATTGCAAAAATATCAGTAGAAGTGTTAAAGATGACTCCCCAAAAGAAAAAGACACAAAATGAATGAAAGATTCATAAATTTAAGCTAGCAACATAGACGGTCCAACACATGCAAAAATGGAGGCGTAAAATTAACCAAAGAGTATGGTTATACAATGGAATATTATTAGGCAATAAAAGGAACAAAGCACTAGTACATGCTACCATATGGATGAATCTTGGAAACACTATGCTAAGTGAAAAAACGAGGCACAAAATGTTCCATATTATATGATTCTGTTTATATGAAATGCCCTGAATAGGTAATCTATACAGGCAGAAAGTAAATTAGTGCTGGAGGTGGGGGTGGGATGATGAGAAAGGATGGGGAGTGGCTATAATGGGTAACTGTTTACTTGGGGGTTTTTGAGATGATGAAAATCTTCTAAAATTGATTGTGATGATGGTTGCACAACTTTGTGAATATACAAAAAAAAGTTGAGTTATATAGCATATGAGTTATATCTCAGTAAAGCTGTTAAAATAAATTTTTAAATATTTTAAAATGTTTTACACACAAAAGTCCACATGTAGCAGAAACATCAAATACGGAGCAGGACTGAAAAATGAAATTCACATTTCTACATTTCAATATATTTTTATAACAATTTACAGAGAGTAGAACTAGGTTGTCTACAATGTATAAGATTCAAAACTGCATCTAGGGCTTCCCTGGTGGCGCAGTGGTTGAGAGTCCGCCTGCCGATGCAGGGGATGCGGGTTCGTGCCCCGGTCCGGGAAGATCCCACATGCCGCGGAGTGGCTGGGCCCGTGAGCCATGGCCGCTGAGCCTGCGCGTCCGGAGCCTGTGCTCCGCAATGGGAGAGGCCTCAACAGTGAGAGGTCCATGTACCGAAAAAAAAAAAAAAAAAAGACCCAACACACCCAAAAATAAATAAATAAATAAATAAATTTACAAAAAAAAACAAAACTGCATCTTATTTGTTAAAACAATATGGGCCATTGGAAGAAAGGGTCAAATAATCTGAAAATAAAAAGAAACTGAGCCTAGAATTTTATAATTGGCTAAACTACAAAAATGATTAGTGTATGTGTGGGGAGGGGGTAGATATCAGACATGCAGGGATTTAGAGTTTTTCCCCACAAATCTTTTCCCAAAATTTACTTGACAGTATAATGCAGGAAACAGAAAAGGAATAAAAGAAAACATGGAATTCAATCAACAGGAGATCTAACTGAAGACTGAAATGAAGAGAAATCCCAGGATGAGTTCTATGAAGCAGTTCTCAAAAACAATATATCCAAGTTTGAATTTGCAGTCAGAGGGCTACTAGAAAAGCTTTCAAGAAGAAAGTGGGTTCATTCTTAATAGTGTGATTAAGTAGTTAGACAATCTTGATTAAGACATAAAGGCATAATTTTGTCAACCAGAAGAAAAAAAAATACTCCAGGAAAAAAAATATAAGAAAATTCTTTGTGTAAGTAAAAGCAAACTAAAAAGTGGCATAAATTGAAGTAGCAGAAGGAGGTGTACTAGTTTCCCATGCTGCCCTACCAAATTACCTCAGACTTAGTAGCTTAAATAACAAAACATACTCTCTTACGGTTGTGGAGAGCAGAGTTCAAAATCATTCTCCCTGGGCTGAAGGCAAGATGACATCAGGGCTGGTTCCTTCTGGAGCCTCTAGGGGAGAATCCCTTTCCTGGCCTTCCCAGCTTCTAGAGGTCACCTGCATTCCTTGGCGCATGGCCCCTTCCAACATCTTCAAAGCCAGCAATGTAGCCTCTTCAGTCTCTCTCTGACTTTCTGTTTCTGAAGGGGATCAGGATATGTCAACCCCAAGTAGATTACTTTGTCATAATAATTATTTTGTGCTGAAAGCATGTGAATTCCTGAAATCCCTTATCTGCCTAAAAGTAGATATTCAATTGTCATAAATCCCTTCCTGGGGAGCAATCTTCTCTTCTTGGAGAGAAGTTGGCAACACAACCAGGTAGACATCTTCACAAACTATCATGGTATCATCTGTATTCCTAAGGACCCATTTAACTTTCCAAAAAGTCACTTGCTTTTTCATGTGTCCTTTCTCCTCCTCCCTTTCCCTACTATGTTCCATACACAGACCCTAAATTGTAACTACCCCTTTGAGTTATCTCTGGGTACTCTTGTGTGTATGCACCACCATGCACATGCTAATAAACTTCTGTTGGTTTTTCTCCTGTTGATTTGTCTTTTGTCAGGCAATTTGTAGGGCCCTAGCCAGAGAACTTGGAGGGTAGAAGGAAAAAGAATTTATCCTCTTCTACATTTCAATCATCACATCTTCTCTGACTCTGATACTTCTGTCTCCCTCTTAAAAGGACACTTCTGATTACATTCGGTCCATGTAGGTAATCCATAGTCCAGGATAATCTCCCCATCTCAAGATGGTATCTTCTTCCAGGTAAGGTAATACATTCAAAGATTAAGGAATTAAGATGTGGACATCTTTAGGGGGTCTTCTTCACATAGGGTGAGAAGGGAGAATTCATGTGACTGATGTTAGAGACATTTTCTTAAAATCAGTATCACTACAGTTTATGAGGTTTCAACCTATAGAAAAAAACACTGATTAATGATTATAGTTATAGGACATAAAGTGTTAATAATCCTAGGCAATGTAAAAATAATGATATGGATGACAGAAATTAAAGAAAGTGGAAGTGCTAACTTCATCTTACAAGGGGAAGAGGTGAGATATAGGTAATGTTATTAAATTAAGAAAAGAACTATATTATTTAGCAGTTATAAAGCTCTCCAATAGGAAAACTTGAAATAATTTAACTAACAAAATTGGGAGGAGGACATGGGGAGAATGAATTCAGACCCTCATCTTTCTTATCAGGAAGTCAACAGACACGGCTCAGAATCGATTGACCAAGAAGTAGAGTTGTATTTTATGTGGACATGTGAAATTAACTGAGGAAAACTAAAAGCATAAACAATTAAATATGGTTAACTCTGTGGGTTGGGGACAAAAATATGGAGGGTGGAGGAAAGGAATGCTTTGCTTTCCATTTTATACCCGGATGTCCTTCCCAGAACCCGGAAGGGGATTATTTTGCAGCTACTGGGAGTACTGCCCGTAGGCAGTCCTCAGGTAAAGAAAGCTGCCTTACCCAAGTTCCCACCTTCTACTGAGGCACCCTACATAAAATGTTGGTCTGGGGCAGCAAGTCCCATGCAGAACAATTCTTAAAGGTCATGCCAGTTTCAAGGCTCCCCATGGGATCATTGAACCATTGAGACAGCATTGCAGCCCGACCACCCCTTCTGCCCCAGAACTGCTCCCATCCTTTCCCTCATGCATGGATCCCAAGTCTTCCCTAATAAACTTCCTACTTGCTGGTCTCCTATAGGGCTCAAGCTGGGGTAGATCCTTTTACACTAATTTTTTAAAACTCTGCCTAAACTACTTTTTGTGTCAGCACAGAGCCATGAGCAGACTCTTGTTTGGTCTTTTCTAGAAATGAAGGTCCATTTAAAATTTGAGGGAAGATTGAATCTTGATTTTGGGAAAAATACAGTAAGGGACTGTTTGCCCATGCCATTCCACCGACTTCTCTCATCTATAATGGAGAGCTTTAAAACAATGAGGAGCTAAAATGTTTTGCACAGTAATGGAAAACATTGTCTTTTTGGAGTGTGTGTGGCCTTGCATCTTCTCAGTACCCTTAAGTGCAGGGTTTTTCAACTGCAGGGCTTGTTAGTGGGTTTTAAATTCAATTTAGAAAGTCAAAACCCAACATTTTTCTCAAAAGAACAAGAGTGTGTTGCTAATCTCTGTTCAAATGCATGAACATATAGAAATTATTGTCAGAAGCATCTCATGCTGTGGGTAACTGTATGGTCTTAGTCATAACTTCCAATGGTTTCCCACAACACATAAAATCAGATCCCAAATCCCAATCAAATTTTGCCAGGTCCTACAAGATCCCATCTCCACCTATGTCTTAACTCACACTATTATCACTTCTCACCCTACTCATCACTCTGGAGTCACACTACCTCTCTGCCATCCCTGGAGCTTACAAAGCTGATTTATGCCTCAGGACCTTTGCACCAGCAGTTCCCTCGCTTGAAATGCCTAAAATCATCTTCCCTTGAATCTTTGTTCTATCTTGTCATTCAAGTCTCAGCCCAAATGCCTCCTCAGCATAAAGACCTTCTCTTTTCCATCTAATATAAAGCAACACCCTCTTCCTTCTTTTCTACATCACTCAACTTTATTTTCTCCAAAGTGCTTACCGCCAACTGGAGTTATCTTGTATATTTGTTTACTTGCTTGTTATCTACTCTCCTTGTCCCCCTAGAAGGTAACCTTCCTAGAGCAAGAACTTTCTTTGTCTTGGCCCTGCTGTCTTTGTAGCATCTCGAACAGTTCTTGGCCCTAGTAAGTGCTCAAGAAATATTTACTGAATAAGCAAACACTGTAATAGCATCTGAATTTGGCATGTTTAGGGATGCAACCCCAAATTAGAGTGAATGCTCTTTATTTTTCATGAAATTAGGAGATAGAGTCACAATTTTGAAATAGTTCTAAGTGTTGACAACTTCGTTAAGTGATAATTAACTTATACTGAGACACAGAATGCCTGGCTATCCTGGGCATTGAAAGCTGTGGTTCTTCTCCCCAGGGGAAAAAAAGTGCTTGTATAGACAAAGAGTATGGTGCATACAATTCCAAGATTTCTTCCCCAAGTTGAGGAGACCTACTTTAAAGACTGGAGTAACTGAAAGCCTTATTTTTTTTTTCCCTTGATGGTTAACACCATTTAAAGTCTGGCTAGAGCAGTATGGAGCTTCCTTAAAAGACTAAACCAGAGCTACCATGCGATCCTGCAATCCCATGCCTGGGCATATATCTGGAGAAAACCATAATTCAAGAAGAGACATGCACCCCAGTGTTCATTGCAGCACTATTTACAATAGCCAGGACAGAGGAATGGATAAAGAAGATGTGGTATATTTATATAATGGAATATTCCTCAGCCATAGAAAGGAAGGAAATAATGCCATTTGCAGCAACATGGATGGATCTAGAGATGACCATGCTAAGTAAAGTAAGCCAGACAGAAAAAGACAAACACCATCGTGATATTGCTTATATGGGGAATCTAAAAAAAACGATACAAATGAACTTATATGTAAAACAGAAACCGACCTACAGACAGAGAACAAACTTATGGTTATCGAAGGGAAAGAGGGGGACGGATAAATTAGGAGTTTGAGATTAGCAGATAACACACTACTGTATATAAAATAGATAACCAACAAAGAACTACTGTAGAGCACAGGGAACTATATTCAATATTTTGTAATAATCTATAATGGAAAAGGAGCTAAAAAAGAATATATATATATACATATGTGTGTGTAGATATATATAAATACATATGTGTTTTAAATATATATATAAAACTGAATCACTTTGCTGTACACCTGACTAACACAACATTGTAAATCAACTATACTTCAATAAAAATAAATACGTTTAAAAAAAATCTGGCTAAATGGGTGTTTCCTCATGGAACAGGGCTGAGCCGGCAGGAAGATCGAAGGGGTCACCTACTCTAACCCCTTGCCGAGCATGACTGCTCTCCTGAACAACCTCAGCTGTTCAACGATCTTATCAACTGCCCTCCCGGCCTCGGTTAACCTCTCCAAAGTGATATTAGTCCCATCTCACGTAATTACCTTTAAATGTGTCAGTCTCCTGTACTTCACTATAAATTCGTTAAGACAGATTTACCTGCAAATGACTTCAACATTGATGAAACAGATACTAAGGCACTGGGCTCAGAAGTTTACATCAATAAACTATCTTAATTTTCTAAAATTTAGTACTCATCACAATCCTGAGAGATGTATCCTAGCACGTATTTGCCCATTTATTTATTATTTTACTTTCTTCATTAGAATTTAGGTTTTGTGGGACCATCAGTTACAAGTGAGTGCTGTAAATAGAGTTGGATAAGTGAATGAATGAATGAGTGCCTATTCCATGCCAGCTACAATTCTAGGCACTGGCAATACAGAAAAGAACAAGATAAGAAGGCCCTTGCTCTCTTAAGGTAGACCCAAAAAAGGCCATAAGTGAATAGGTAAATATTTTATTTCAGATGATGATCATTCCTCTAAAGAAAAAACAGTAAGGCGAGTTAATGAACTTGAGAATGACTTGTGGCAGGAGGCGGGAAGTTAGGGGAGCCCTCTCTGAGGAAGCAACATTTAAGCAAAGATTGAATCATGAGAAGAATGTAGCAATAGTAAGATTCCAGGGAAGAGGATTCCAGATGGAGGAACAGCACGTGCAAAGGGCCTGAGGTAGGAGTTTGTTGTGGCCAAGAAGCAGAAAGGTCACTGTGTCTAGATGTGTGGGTGCCAGCTCAAGTTCAGGAGAGAGGAGACACAGGCAGGTGCCAGATCATGTAGTGTAAGCCCTCTGGGCGTTATTCTGGTGCTATTGGAAGCCATGGAATGGTTGAAATAGGAGAGTGGCCTAATATCTTTAAAAGATCACCCTGGCTTCTGTCGTAAAGGAAATGTGGGATACATATATACACAATGGCATACTACTCAGCCATAAGAAAGAAGGAAATGATGCCATTTACAGCAACATGAATGGACCTAGAGATTATCATACTAATTGAAGTAAGTCAGACAGAGAAAGGCAAATACCATATGATATCACTTACATGTGGAGTCTCAAATATGGCACAAATGGACTTGCCTATGAAACAAAAACACACACAGACTCACAGACATATAGAACAGACTTGCGGTTGCCAAAGGAGGAGGGGTGGGGGAAGGATGGATTGGGAGTTTGGGATTAGCAGATGCAAACTGTTATATATATGTATAACGGAATCATTTTGCTAACACAGAAACTAACACAGCATTGTAAATCAACTATACTTCAATAAAATAAATTAGGAAAAAAAAAGATCACCCTGGCTTCTGTCCGGAGAATGGACTATAGGGGACAGAGAAGCACCAGGGAGTGGACAAATGGACAAGTAGATAGAGGACTGGATGAAAGGGTAGCAGAGAAGGATGGCTGCCTGGAGACAGGAGACCTAAGGTCGAATCCCATTTGAGCCCTACGCCTGCCCCAACCACTGTGTGGAATGGGTGAGTCGCTGCCTGCCCAGGCCTCTGTTTTCCCACACCTAAAATAAGAGGATCATGGAGCCATCTTTCAGTACCACTTCAATGGTGACATTCTGGAAACTTCTGCATCTCAGTCTTGTCCTTGTCATTTGGGTTCAGAGATAAATCTAAAGACTGCAGGTCGGTCCCCTGCCCACCTGAGCAGCCCTGAGACTGCCCACCCAACATGCAGGTGACAAGGCTCAGGCCAGCTTTACAATGTCCTGAGGCAGGGGACATTGGGGCCTGTCCTGGGGCAGGCTCCTGGAGCCCAGTCGTGTCCTTCCCGCTGGCTTTCACTGTCTCCATCAGAGGGGATGACGCCCACTTGATTCTGCTTCTTAGTCAAAAGAGAGACGGCACCCAGCTTTTAAAACAGCAACTCATCAGGGAGCCTTTGATAGGGTCTATTTCTTGCTTTGCTCTTTGCATCCCTGCTCAAAGAACACATGGGCGCCCCTCCTGGCTCATCCCAGTGTCTCCTCTGGGAGGGGAGAGATGCTCTTCGGCCAGCATTTCAAGTGCTCTAACTTATTGCATTCGGTTGACGCTAAAACCAAAGAGAAAAGGGGTTTGACCTGGTTGGATATTGAATCTGGCTCCCTCCCTCCCTCCTTTCCTTTCATCTCCCAAAGTGGTCCTCTCCTGGCTCATGGGAGAGGGCTTGTGCTGGGCTGGGGGTCACACTGCCTTCCCCTCCCGACTTCCTCAGCTCCCTCGCCCTTCGGACACTTGCTTGTGCAGCTGCTTGATATAAATTCCCCACATACATCTCCGGCCAGCCAGTTTATTTTTATAAACAATAAATAGGACGACATTCCTATGGTGTCCCACTCTGGCCGGCCTAGTTTACAGAGCCGGGGGACAGTGATGGAGAGTTGGTGGGGTTTATACAGATGGCGGCCCGCATGTCGTAAATCTCATAAACACGATGGAGGGTTGGTGTTTTTTTTTTCAGAAACACAAACAACAACAACTCGCTCCCCACCCCGTTTTCTTTCTTTCCCCGAGATCACAAGGCATTATCGAGGCCTACAAATCACCACCAGAAGATATTAAGTTGCTTGGATAACACTCGGGACCCCTTCCGGTGTGTTATTTCTCTTCATTAGAAACGATGGCCCAAGTGCACCAAATCCTCTTTCCCGCTCCTCAAAATTTATAGATCACAGTCTCTAAACAAATTGTTAGTTTCACACTAGGCCACAAGCTGTTTGTCCACACAGCAATTACCTCCGAGGCCCTGATTAAAGGGCAGAAGCAGAAGTGTGAGGAAAATGAA
Organism: Neophocaena asiaeorientalis asiaeorientalis; assembly: GCF_003031525.2. Classification (NCBI taxonomy): domain Eukaryota; kingdom Metazoa; phylum Chordata; class Mammalia; order Artiodactyla; family Phocoenidae; genus Neophocaena; species Neophocaena asiaeorientalis. Next base: position 2,910,796 of record NW_020173491.1, on the reverse strand, counting down.
ACACTCTGGCCGGGTGGGTACCGTGCCCTGACATTGGTCTGTGAATAAGAGTGAGTGAGGGGCCCCCTTATTCATTACAGACCTTTGTTCAAAGCCCAAGATATGACAGGCCATGGGATACGGGCTGCCGACTGCTTGTATGACGTTATGAGCCAATGTAGCCTCCAGGCCACTGCGAGCATCTTCCTGGGAAAGTGGAACAAAATCCAAAGCCCTGGAGTCCATTAGAGATGCTATTTGTTGCTTCTTATAGATAGAGAAATTGAGGCTGAGACAGAGAGCGACTTGCCTGACGTCACACAGCAAGTGGTACCACAGAGAAACCACTAACTCCATGTTCCAATCTGCTAATCCCCGGAAACACTGACGCCCTGGGAAATCTTACCCTTTGGAGGTGAAATTTCAGTTCAAAATGTCATAGGAGGAATGGCTCCCACCGATGCCCCCAACCATGACCAGGGTGTGTCACCAGCTGTGAACACTACCAGAAGAAAGGGCTTCTTTTAAGGGATCTCAAGGTGATAGCCCAAGTGCCTAGGGGCAGGGGGAGAAATGTGTTATTTTGGCATCAGTCCTGGTCCATCAAACTTCTGCTACCGGTCTGTGATACAAGGATGTTATTAGTGTTCCACGCAGAGCAGCTCAGCACCCACCGTTCTGGCCCACCCCAGCACCTGGGACTGCCCCAGGGCACTTGCAGACAGAAGGAGAATGTACAGAAATGCCACCGAGTGAACAATTTGGGAGCGGCTCTCAACCACGGAAGCAGGTGGAGAAATGCCCCAGCTTCCTCACCCCTCAAATGGAAGGACACTGGCATGTAACCTATGGGTGTCCTGGAGGGTCCCCATCCCTGAGGTCCCCATCCTAAGGATGAACCTCACGGTCACGGGCAGACCCTCTTCCTAGCACACGCTGCAGTGGCTGCCTTCCCTTCCCCATCTCACTCCCCACAGCCCTGCCTGTAATTCCTGAGATAACTGCCCAAATAAATTCTTTGCACTCAAATCCTTGTCTCAAGGTCTGCTTATGGGAAGAACCAAACCCAAGACACTTCACAACCATCCTTCCGCTTATAAATGGCATGGATGCCAGTTGAGTGGACTGGGTTTTTGGTTTTTTACTTGTTTAACCAGGATTTTAAATTCAAGGTATTTTAAATAAAGACAAAAATAGGAATTCCCGTTTCTTTTAAAAATCAGGAATTCTGGTATCCACACATGGCAGCCCAAGCAGGAGCTGGTAGCAGCTGCCCCTTTTAGATAGATCTGTTGTCCCCAGTTTCTTCAGGTCCCCACCAGACCCTGCTTTCTTCTTTCATGTCAGCTTCCTGGTCCCCGTGGAGAGTTGAGTTTTTGAATCCTAGATTTTGATATTATTCTGGGCCTTTTCTAAAGGACGGCAAACAACAAATTAAGCAACAGCCTTCCATTCTGTTTAATTTCTTCCTTAAATCTAACAGAGGGACTCCCAAAGATTTGAGAAAGTACTGCTCTTTTTGTTCTTTTTAATTTCAGGTTTTTATAATGATGGTTCTCAATTTTTACAGCAGAAGAGTTTCTCCCCAACCTCCAGTCACACTTTGGCCCCTTTATGTAAGCTCCACGCACTTGACTCAGATTCAACAGGAAGCCAAACCAGTGAGTTTCCCTTTGACTTCAGTTCATGGTGGGTTCCAGGTAGCCAGCTTCGGTGGTTGTTATCAGACTGTCTTGCCTTGACAACATGTTTTGCATTGTAGAATTTTATTTAGCCTTGCCTTGGATGAAATAAAAATTACGTTTAATAGAAAAAATGTTCCTTTGAGGAGATAAACTTTCAAAAGTAATTCCATCCTTTTTCTATCTCATACCTCACCACTATTAATATTCATGGATTTTTTTTTCTCCTTCTACAGCTTCCCAATTTTTAATCACTTCCCTTTTCCCTCGCATCAAAATACTACACATGCAAGCTCTGGGGGATCAGAGATGAACCATTCATGGTGCCTTCCCTCAAAGAGCTCACGGTCCGCGGAGGAGACAGATGGTGTGAAGTAATTTGCAGGGTTGCCTAGGGAGGGTTGTGAGAGTTCTCAGGTGACAAGAAGAAAGGGGTGATCAGTTCACTGGCCAGGGGCAGGGAAGGCTTCAAACAGCAGACCCTCCATTGCGCTTGAAGGTTGAGGAGCAATTTGCTAAGTGGAGGCGAGGAAGAAAGACTGTCCAAGCAGAGGGACCAGGTTGAATGAGGCACAGAGGTTCAGAACTGCCTGGGACATGAGTTCAGTGAAACAGTGATCACAGAGACATCTGGAAGACCAAGGCCAAGGAATTCCTGAGCCTAAGCTCCATTTTCCAATCCGAGGTACAGGGGAGCACCTGGGCTTGGAGCCCCTGGAGGTCACCTGCATTCCCGGGCTTCCTGTGTCAGTCAGCACTTTTTAGGTTGCACATGGTACTTCCTCTCTGAGAATTGACTGGCTTGTGCTCATGGGAAATCCAGAGAATATCATGGCTTCATTGCTGTAGTCAGTACCCTTCCTCCACCTCTTGGCTGTTTTTCCTCATTATTGGCTTTGTTTTTTCAGCCAAGTTTTTCCCCAAGTGATGACAAAGATGCCCAGTGATATCTTCAAAGACACACTTATGACTTCAGTCTTTCTGGAAAGACAGTATCTCTTTCTCATTAGTTTCCATGAAATTCCAAGAGAAAGAGCCTCATTGGCCCCAGTTATGCCACATGTTCATTTATAGATCAGTTACTCACGGCCAGGAAGATGAATTATTTTCACTGGACAGTCTTGAGTCAAGGGCTAATTCCTTCGGCCAGGGGTGGAGTCATTTCCCATTGTTACTTACTATGAGTAGTAGAGGGTCGGCAATCCATGAGAAATTGGGGTGCTGTCTCCCAAGTGGGCAATGGATGCAGGGCAGACGAAAGCAAGCACTTCCTCTTATACAATTGCATCCCTCGCGCCTCACCCCCCAGATGTGTGCTCTGTGCAGAGGACACCATCCCTGTTGCCAAGATGATAACTGCCTTAACCTTGCTGGTCCTCAGTTTCTACTCTGACCTTCACCTCTTCTGCCAGAGCAACACACTCATTTGTTTCATCTGGAAAGAATTCTGTGACGAGTCTTCTGAGGATAACAGCTGTATCAATTAAGGTACACTGTTTTGTTAGCTTTATCAAATAGCATGATTTCTACACTGGTGAGCTGTTTTGGTGACTCTAGATATTCCAGAGTAGCTATGTTTCAACATATTCTTTTATCCTTGCTAATTTCTTTGCCCAAGTCCAAGTTCAGAGGAAAATTAGTAAGCTTTGTGGCAACATTCTGATGCCTATTAGAATTTGCTCATGCCAGCCAAGGTAGCGTATATCATCTACGACTCTCAGCTATTCGATTTTGCTTATCAAGCAACTGTGTTCAGCGGTGATGTCACTGGCCTGAATTTATTAAGAAGGATCTTTAAACCTCATAAATGACCGGTTATGTTACTTCTGTCATTGTCATGCCTTCTTTGCTTGCATAATATTGATTAAGGAAATGTCAGAAAACTACTACAGAGAGCAGAGCTCTCCATATCCCAGGCACCGGACATAAGATTTTTTAAAATCCTCTGATAATAAGGGTATAAAATAGAAAAGAATTTATATATAAATAAATTCTAAATAAATATATATACATGTATGAAATAATGAGTATTATTTGACAGGCCCTGTTCTAAGAACTTTACACATAAGAACTTTTTAATATTATAAAAATATAGTATGATAAATACCTTTTACAGAGGAGACAGGATCTCAAGCCAGACTCCAGAATCACTCTGCTTAACTACTACAACATCCATTCATTGAATAATCACATGAGAACCAATTACAAATTGTGGTTAATATTATGATGGATAAGTTTAAGGATATTATAAGGAGCCCAACCTGGTCATATGGGTGTCGTGGGGAAAGGACATCTCAGAGGAAGGGACGTGTGAGCTGAAATTTGAAGAGGAGCTAGAATTATGTTAGTGTAGGGGGGTGAGAGCGGAGAGAAAGGCAGGTGGCAGGAGGAGGGACAGTGGTTATGAACCTGCCCCAGGGCCCAAATGAAGCTGGTGTGTCCTGTACAGTACAGCAATTACTGGAGAGATAGTACAACAAAGTTAGGGACAGGTAGGTTCATGCTTTGGGGGGTTTTGTTTGTGGTAGGCAGAATAATGACCCCAAAGTGTCCTTGTCCTAATCTTCGGGACCTGTGAGTATGTAACCTTATATGGCAAAAGGGACATTGCAGACGAGATTAATGGTACAACCTTGACATGGGAAAATGAGCTTGGATTATCCAGGTGAGGCAATCTAAACATGAGTCCTTAAAAGCAGAAGACTTTCTCCAGCTGTGGTCACAGAGAAATGTGTTCATAGAAGAAGTCATCAGGGAGATGCAACCTAGCTGGCTTTGATGGGGAAGGAAAGGGACCAAAGAACGCAGGTGGCCTCTAGAAGCTGGAAAAGACAAGGAAGCGGAATTCTCCTCTAGAGCCTCCACAAAGAGATGCAACACTGCCAACACCTTGCTTCCAGCCAAGTTCATGTCAGACTTCTGACTCCAGAACTGTAAAATAATAAATTTGTCTTGTTTTAAACTAAGTATGGGATCATTTGTTACAGCAGCAACGGGAAATGAATGCATATGAGAAGCTATTGAAGGCTCTGGGCAGAGAAATGGCACTCTCAGATTTGTTTTTTAATTAGCTGCATGTTTTTATCTGGGTCTCACACTATGTCACCATGACTTAGGGGTCAAATATCAGACACATTTTACTGAGCTATTGACAAGTTTTCGATCTCGGTGGGAGAAAGCTAACGTAGGGAAACTATGTCATAGGACAAAGTGTCCCCTTTGCTGTCACAAAGCACGTGTAATGACTCCATCTGTTGTCATCAGCCACTGACCCTAAAGCCCTGCAGCAGCAGAGATTTCCAGGGGCCTCGATGCTAATTGGATCTGCGTTCAGATCCTGGCTTAACTTAGGTGTCCTTGGGCAAGTTGCATCGCCTCTCTGAACCTCACCTTCTCATCTGTAAGACGGGGATTCTGCCAAAGCCCACCCCACTGGGTCATCTTGAGGATTAAAAGAAAACCTTAACAATGGCCTTGACACAGAGCAGGGCTCCAAAAATGTGACATTCTTCTCCTTCTCTGTAGCTGCTTCCACTTGTCCAGTTTTTCCAGGTCAGACAATGCAAAAACTGTCTGGACAATTATAACCCTGGACATGCAGAGACTTTAAAAATGTAAGTGTCAGGTGAGAGTCAATTATTAGTACTGGGATGATGGCCAACCATCAAAGGATTTGGTGGAGGACAGAGACCTGGCGATCCCAAGAAGCACAGGAAAGGAGGGGAAGAGGAAGAGGCAAGGCAGAGAAGAGAAGAAAGGTAATTAAAAGTGCATCAATGAGCAACTTACCACTATGAGCGACTGGGGCGCTTTCTACTGGAGACCTTCTGAGAGGCTGTGCCGAGCCCACCTCAGAATTGTGCCCCGGGAGAACAGGAGGCTGGGGCATTTATCCACTGGCAACCATCCCCAATTTGCTGGTAGTTGTCCCCAAGTTGGTAAGTCCCCCATCCTTCTGGGTTGCCCCTGCTTGTAGGGCAGAGCAAGCTCTGTGCTACCATAGATGCCCTCGTCAGTAAAGAAAAGAGGTGCAGGCGGCTGCAGAGAGAGTGTGCACTGCAGGGAACTCAGGGCCGTGATCATGGGTGTCAAGAGCATCCGTTCCCTGCATGTGGCAGAAAGAGATGGTGCACGCGGCTAGCCCAAAGTCCAAGCAGGACCGTGCAAGGCAGAGCTACACCCTCCAGGGTTCACTGCACGGCCCCATCTCCTTAAAGAGCCACCAGTGGAGGAAATACACGGCCAGCCCGGGCAGCAGGATGGCCGTGTGAGGATAGCAGCTTGCCCTTCAGGTTCAACAAAGCCACAGTCAAGGGAGTAGAGAATCTGAGGGCCAGTCCCATGGGGTGTCCTTTGGGGTCATGCCTGGATTCCCACAGCCAGGGGCCTCCAGAGGGATTCAGAAATGTGGGACAAATCTGGGACCTCAGAGTGGGCACTGGGCATTATCAAGACCCAGAGCACCACAGAGAGGAGAGAAGCATTTTCCTCTTCAGGATGGCTTAGGGTACGGGTCACACCTCTCTAATCCTCTCAGGGATGAGCACCTCTCTCACCTGGGTTCCCCAGACAGGTAAGAGGAAAACCAGATGAGAGGGCCCCTGGCTCCCACACCTGGGCTCTAGAGAATAAAATTCCACATAATATGATTCCCAACAGCAAACCCATGACCTGCCGCTTTTGGGAGAAATCTGCAAACTTTCAACTTTTGAACCTAAACTCATAGTAAGAAAAACCATTTTTTTTATGTGTCAATCCAGCATATACACATGTATATAACTTTAAAAAAGTAGTTTCATGTCATCACATAATACTTATCCTTACTACCTATTTCAGTCTGATATTGCTGTTAGATTATGTCATAGGATATTATATTTTGTCTTTTAAAATGCTGGTTAAGACTCACTAAATTAATTGTACAACCCGCTTTCTGCTTCCAGATTGGTGGCACCCCTCAATTTGACAACACTGAGGTAGAAGATAAGGGACTCCGGGTGGAGATAATGAAGCTCGCCTGGGTCCCACCCACTGTATCTCTGGTGAGCTGTCCAGAAAGATAAGGTTCAAGTTCAGCTAAAGGCAACAGCCTTTTTTAAGGCAAGATTTTTATTAAAGTATAACATATACGGAAAAGGATGCAAACATATTGTGATTGCCCCAGTGAAGCCAGTACCCCAGAGGCTTGCTTGTACCCTATCCCAGTCACTACCCTCCCAAAAGATCCTGACTCCTAACACCAGATGTTCGTTTCACCTGTTTAAGAACTTTGTAAGTATCGAGTCATATAGGAGGGACTTTTCTATGTCTGACTTCTTCTGTGCAGTGAACCTAATGGTTCTTCCATGTCCCTGGGCATGAAATTTGTTGAAATTTGCTGAAATTTGCTCCTTCTTGTTGTCGTGTACTGGTCACTGTGTGACTAGACCATAATTTGACTTATCAACTCTGAGCCTCGGGTTGTCTCTGGTTTGGGACTGTAAGTACTGCTCTGAGCATTCTTTTTTTTGGGGGGGCCTCTCACTGCTGTGGCCTCTCCCGTTGCAGAGCAACAGGCTCCGGACGCGCAGGCTCAGTGGCCATGGCTCACGGGCCCAGCCGCTCCGCGGCATGTGGGATCTTCCCGGACCGGGGCACGAACCCGTGTCCCCTGCATCGGCAGGCGGACTCTCAACCACTGCGCCACCAGGGAAGTCCTCATCTTTGATATGTGCTCATTTCTCTCCGATATTTACCCATGAGTGGAATTGCTGGGTCACAGGATATGCATATGTTCAGCTTTAGAAGATATTAGCCAGATGTTTTGCAGGCCAATTCTGGAAAAATAAAAATGGTTAGAGTTCCAATTTTTCTTACTCAACGTGAAAATCATTTGTAGAGAGCCCCATGGGCAGTTAAAAATAAATATTCTTACAGTTGAAATTATTCTACTGAGGAGAAGAATGTCAGTGAGAAAACTGGCCCCCTTGTCAGCCAATATCTAGGCACTTGGGGAAGCCCCAAGGAAACATCTTCCTATTTCGTCACTTTAAAATTGAAACATACCACGTAGGTACGCCCAGAAAACTGCAAGTCCCCCTCCCAAAGGTGCTTCCCAGCTCAGGTTTCTAGAAATCCACACCTCATCCCCACCATTTTCAGGCTATGGTGCTGTTTACGCTTGGGAAAACGTTTGTTTTTAAGTAGCCACCTAGAAGCATCAAGATTTGGGGAGGCCATATAAAGGAGTTATTGAGGACATAAGTTCTTGAGTCAGACACAGGTTTTGAAGCTTTAGTCCTAATGGGTGACATTGGGCTCATTATTTCACACCTTGGGTCTTGATTTCTCCATCTGTGAAATGGGCATAATAATGATATCTCATAGGGTCCTGGGGTAGTAAAGAGGATATTCTGAAATGCATGAACCGGAGTAGTACAGTTCTGGGGGCTTAATTCTCAGTAAACATTAACTGCACTCAGCATTATCACCATGATTACCCTAACTTGCTAGCTGTCAGAGTCAGAGTGTTCAGAGCTGGGCAGCACTCAAGCTGTGCCCTGAAGACACAGTCCTCCCCCCTCTTTTTTCATGCATCCTCGGAGCCTTCACTCTCCACACCCTACCTCTCAACGGTAACAGGAGTGTTCAGGCTACAGTGCCAGGATCACATCACACGGAGCCTGCTAATCATGCTGGCTCTCAGATGTGGTTAGCTGGGGATGGGGATGGCAAAGAGGGGGTGACCAAGTTGCAAACACAGGGCAGCAAAACTGAGCTGCCTGAAGTTTGCAGCCAGGAGCAAACGGGAAAAAAATTAGTTCAATCCCAGAATGTAAACCGGTGTTGACAGAGATGCATGGAAGAGCTGTGTAAAGAAATGTGCCACAATTTCTCATCCAGTTAGCCAAGGAATCAGTGCCACAGCACACAGGCCATGTAGAAGACACTGCATGCAGGCAGTAGCTCAGGGCCTGGGACCGCCTTTAGGACTCCCAGATATGGCAGGTGCCGGGGTCAGCTTTGGCGGAGGGGGACTTGCCCTCAGATGTACCTGGTCCATGTGTCTCAGTGCCTAAGAGTCCTACACAAGCGCTTGGAATTAGACTTGGAATTTTAGGACGTGGACATCATTTCATCCAGAGACTTTCACACAAGGACTCTGTGAATGTGAGTGCTGTAAGGATGGGGAAACACTGAAGAGGTGGGATCCCAGCTTCAAATAGCTCTAGTCTCATTTGTTTCATATTAGGTTGAATCATATGACGTCAATTTTGATGGTCAGAAGCAGTTCATTGATAATTTCACATGGCTGGATATATTCTATTGGTTTCATGTAAGTTATCATTTGACCCAAACATTCTGAGGTTAAGTGTATTGGGTATAGTCCAACCTCCTGACTTTCAGATAGGGGACAGACTTGATGAGATTCTGCTCCAGCCACCAGCTGCAGGAGGAGGGCAGGGCAATGAGGTTCAGTCTACCTCGCCAGCCCCAACCCTAGCAGAGGGCCTGATGTACACTGAGCATTGGAATAGCACATAAAGGAAGCAGGTGTCAATTCCATCATGGTTACTTTCCTTATTCATTCATGTATTCATGACCAAGCATTCATTGTACCTGTATGTATCAGGTATTTGACTAAGTGCTGGGTTACAGCAATTAAGCAGACACAGAGCGACTCTACCCAAGGCCATTTCTAGTCCAGTGAGTGAAACAGACATGAAACAGATAATTCCTGAGTATTTATTACAAGTGTGATAAATGGCAGGAAGGAAACAGTGCAAGCAATCCTTGAGTACTTACTAGGTGCAAGTCTCCAGGCTGGCCATCATGGAGGGCTGGTAGACAATGCACTCATCATAAAGATTTGGTATCCATCCCTTGGAAGGAGGTTCCTTTCCTCTTCTACTGAACTCAGGCATGGCCATATGGCTTGTTTTAGCCAATGAAATGTGAGCATGGGTGATCGGCCACTACCAGGTAGAAAATTCAAGAGTCTGTGTGTCATGCTTTCTCTTTCCTCTGCCACACTGGTGCTTCATTAGCCAGAGTGAAGGCCTTGTGGAGCAGAGTCCTAGACTCCCTCGTCATGGATGTGTAACGTGAGCAAGAAATAAACGCTTATGGTTATAATACCCTAAAAGTGTCAGGTTGTTTGCTTCAAGTTGTTTCAGCATAAACTTGCCGAATACAGCAATAAGCACACTTACACTCTAATCTAATATGAAACCATGTGTGATTTTCTACGTCCCTCTTCAGTGCCAAGTGCAGTGTCTTCCATCCTGACAAGTACTCAGCAAATGATTGTGTACCAATGAATCAGCACAGGGTGTGGGGATTGCTGTCAAAGAAGGACAAGCATGGTGTCCTGGGATGTCAGTGAAGAGATAGCCCACCTTCAAGTCGAGAATGAGGGTGTCTTAAGCACAGACTGACCCACCCTAAATACTCAGTAAATGGTAACTACTAATATGATCATGCTATGATTCTAGTCCAATTCATGTTTGGGGGATGGCTTGTAGGCAGGTTGGACCAGAGCATATCATACTGCCCAGGCCCTTTCTTCATACTCCAGGTATCATGGGCTTGAATGGCCAGGGTCTCACATTCTTAATACCTCATTGCCAGAGAAGTGAAGTACTTCCTTCCCTGCTCTAATATGTAAAATCCTAGGGAAGACTTCCTATTGGCTTTGTTGGAGTCACATGTCTGCCCTTGAGCCAATCACCATGGTCTCTGGGTAAGATCCAGCTGAAAGAACTAGCCAAAACTTGGTCCTGTGTTATAGGATGATCAGAGGTCAGAGTAATTGTGACAGGCAGGCTCCCCAATTTTATATGTTTAGACAATCACATACTGAGCACCTACTGTATAGAAGACTTTGTATTTGGCACCACAGAGAGATATAGGAAACATAAATGGAGGAGCTCGAGGGTTTGAGGAAGCAGAAGCAAGAAAAAGCTACAGCCTAGATCCTGTCTAGCTTCACTGTATGGACATTCACCGTGATACTCTGCCCTGCCTGGAATATGGCCTTCCTCCCAGAAAGCTCTAGTCCCCTCCCAGAAGCTGGCTGTCCCTCCTCCCCACCGACCAACCCCGCAAGGAGTTAAAAGGCAATGCAGCTCGATCCTGGGCCTGAAAGCAAAGTTGGATGAGAATGAATGGGGCTCTATAAGGCATCTTGTAGCTCTCTCAACTCTGCTCTGCTCCCATGCACTGTGTGCTTGTGGTTTCTGTCTCCTCTTCTGTTTATAGTGCTGGGCAGCTGCTGCATCCCCCCACCCTCACCTTCCCTGGGTGCCCTCAGGGAGACAGAGATGAAGCCATTCAGCTGTAGGATACATGGCCCAACTTTGTCCAGAGTCGGTGTCTTCACACTGCAGGCACTGCAGCCAGGATGAACTGGATCTAACCAGAGTCCTGAAACGCACCAGCAGGATAACCTGGGTTGTTGGAGCAGCTGGGAATGAGCTAGGCAGGAAGCAGCATAAAATATGCCTGCAATGGCTTGAAGAAACTGGGGTTCATTTTTCCTTCATAAGAAGAAATCCAGCTCTTGTGGTTCAACCATAAGAGACCCAGGAACTCTGAAGCTCTTTGAGCCTCGTCTTCATTTTGCAAGCTGGCCACTGCAGTGCTGGGCAGCACACCTGTGAGCAGAGGAAGTGATGAAGGGAGGGATGGGATAAGTCTTGTCTATCTCTTTTATCAAGAGAGCAAAACCTTTCCCAGAAACACCAAAAATACTTAGGTCTCATTGGTCAGACCAAAGGCTGTGGACGCTTCTAGAGCCTGGCAACACAGGTGTTTTGCTTCTCTGGTCCTCATGGTGGAAGCAACAAATAAAAAAGTGTTGGGAACAACTGGAGGTCAGACAATTAGCCATGTCTGCCCCAGAAAGTTACTTCTCTAAGCTCTGTGTATTAGTTTGCTAGGGCTGCCGTAACAAAGTTCCACAAACTGGATGGCTTTAAAAGCAGGAATTTACTGCCTCAAAGTTCTAGAGACTAGAAATCCAAGATCAAGGTTCCTTCTGAGGGCTGAGGAAGAACCTGTTCCATGCCTCTCCCCTAGCTTCTGATGGGTTGTTGGCCATCTTTGATGTTCCTTCACTTGTAGAAGCATCACCCCGATCTCTCTCTTCATCTTCACATGATGTTTGTTCTCCCTGTGTGCACTTCTGTCTCCAAATTTCTCATTTTTATAAGAACACCAGTCTTATTGGATTAGGGCCCGCCCTAATGATTTCATTTTAACTTGATTACCTCTATAAATACCCTATTTCTAAATGAGGTCACATTTTGTGGTCCTGGGGGCTAGGACTTCAACACATGAATTTGAGGGGAGACACAATTCAGCCCATCATACCCCAGTTTCCTCATCTATAAAAAGAGTAGGACTCCTTTTATAGAATTCCTACCCACACTGTGGCACGGCACTTAAATGGGGTGATCCCCAGGAGCTCGCCCAGAATACACAGCTGCTATGGGGGTGGCTTCCTAGCTCCACTCTGTGGCTGAGGCTGAGGCCAGGTCCTGTAAAAGGAAGGAAGGTGGGGCTGAGGAGAAGGCTGATACCCAGCCCCATCAAGTGTGCCAGTATCCTCAAGATGATATCCAAGACCTCCAGATTTCCAGCCCAAAGCTTGTGAGGCAGACATGATTCAAGAGCTCACTAGCCGGCACTCATGTTCCAAGATTGCCCCCTCCCACTGCCGGTTGAGGAGAGCTGGTTGCCTGAGTCAGTGGGACTTTTGTCTACAATTCAGGGCAGCCCCCAGATACTTGGCAGCCCCACTGGGCACGTGTTTCCAGGGAGGCAGCCTTTAGCAGTTCCAAGGGAAAGGCAAATCGGGGACTTCCCCAGCCTTGTCTGGCAGTTCCTTCTCTTCTATGCAGTGATGGAGGTCACCTCCTCTCTTGGGGGTCACTTCTTATGCCTGCAAGAGCAGGACACACTGCAACCTCGCAGGTTCTGAGGGGCTGTTCTATCCCTCTGCACCATAGTATTTTGAGTAAATTACAAGGTTCTTATCAGTGCTGGGGGCTTTATTGTTCTTCTAGGACATCTCCTTTTGTCAAAAAAACCCAATAACTTGTTGTAAGTAGTACTTTTTAGGTTTACCATGCAGACAGACTAATTGTATCTTTTAATCTGGGTCAGACTGCTCTTGCTTATTACAAATTGGCTCTGAATCCTAAAGAGACGGGGGAAAATGTGAGGAACATTTGCAAATAATTCAGAGGCAGAATTACCTTCAGATAAACATTATGTCATGTTGGGTTTAAATGCATACCTGGTCCTCAGCCCAGTTATGCTCTGGTTGACCCAGAGGGATGCTGTGGGACAGAGCAGGGACCCCCATTATGGATTTCGGCTGCTTACATGAATTGTGAACCAGGGCATGCCCCCTCATACAATAGGACATAGAACCATATGTAGCAGGCTGGATAATAACCCCCAGAGGCACTGGGTTCTAATTCCTGAAAACAGTAAATGTTACCTTATTTGGAAAAGGGTCTTTCTAGATATAACTAAGGACCTTATCCTGGATTATTCAAATGGCCCCTAAATGAAATCACAAGTATCCTTATAAAACAGAGGCAGAGGGATTGGTGTGATGAGACCACAAGCCAAGGAATGCTGACAGCCACCAGAAGCTGGAAGAGGCAAGGAACAGATTCTCCCCTAGAGCCTCTGGAAGGACCATAGCCCTGCTGACATCTTGACTTTGGTCCAGTAAGACTGATCTGGGGCTCTGGCATCCAGAACTGTGAGAGAATAAATTTCTATTGTTTTAGCAACCAAGTCTGTGGAAAATTGTTATAGCAGCCACAAGGAACTAATACACCAGGGGACTCGTGTCAGTGGCTTCCTTGTGTGCAAGGAGGACCTTCCAAGGCTGAAGAGGCCCCCAAGTGATATGGAAAGTGTCCTAGAAAGGGTGGCCATTAGAGGGGCATGCCCTATGTTCTAGCTCCTGCATCACCACTTTCCCTGTTGCGTGACCTTGGACAAATGCTTAAGTTCTCTGAACCTCAGTTTCTTCATCAGTAAAATAAGGATAACCATAGCCCCCCTCACATTGTTGTTTGAGGATTAAATGACATAGCACATGTAAACCAGAGCCTGACAATCAATGGAGGTTATCCTTTTTTAAAAAAAAGATCTGGGACTTCCCTGGTGGTCCAGTGGTTAGGACTCCGAGCTTCCAATGCAGGTGGCATGGGTTCGATCCACAGTCAGGAAACTAAGATCCCACATGCCACACGGCTTTGCCAAAAAATAAATAAATAATAAATTAAAAAAAAAAAATCTTTTGGGGAATTCTCTGGAGGTCCAGTTGTTAGGACTTGGCGTTCTCACTGCCAGGGTCCCAGGTTCCATCCCTGGTCAGGGAACTAAGATCCCACAAGCCACATGGTACAGCGAAAAAATAAAATAAAATAAGAAAGACCTTAAAAAAATTTTTTTTTATTTCACCTCTGTTGACTTTCTGGAGCTATTTTCAGAGTGCTCTGAAAGTTCCCTGGGGCACCATAAACTGTATTCTTATCCTCTGTAAACTCAAAAATTTGCCACACAGTGCCATTTATGCTAAATTCATAGGCTTATATCAGGGAGGGCTAATTTCTCCTACTCTCAAAACACTTTACAGAAAGAGTTGATGATAATAAAAACAAACTAGAGCCCAAGTCAGGAAGGAGACCTCTATACTAAGTGGGGAAGAGGGACATTTTCATCCAATTCACTGAAGGAAAGAAAGGCTCCATGTGCTTATGCTTTTTCCAGTTTTTTTCTTGTAGCTGATTTCTAGTCTCATACATTTGAGGTTGGAAAAGATGCTTGATATGCTGCCATTCTTATATTTATTAAGACTTGTTTTGTGGCTTAATGTGTGATTTATCCTGGAGAATTTTTCATGTGCATTTGAAAAGAATGTGTATTCTGCTGTTTTTGAATGGAATATTCTATATATAACTATTAAGGCCATATGATGTAATGTGTCATTTAAGGTCAATGATTCTTTACTGATTTTCTGTCTGGATGATTTATCCATTGATGAAAGTAGGGTGTTAACATCTCCTGCAATTATTATATCACTGTCTATTTCTCCCTTCATGTCTGCTAATATTTGCTTTATGTATTTAGGTGCTCCTATGTTGGGTGAACATGTATTTATAAGTGTTATATCTTCTTGTTGGATTAATCCTTTATCATTGCGTAATGTTCTTTGTCTCTTAACACAGACTTTGTTTTAAATTCTATTTTGTCTGATATAAGTATTGTTAACTCAGTTTTCTTTTCATTTCCATTTATGTGAAATACTTTTTTCCATCCCCTCAATTTCAGTCTATGTGTGTCTTTAGATATGAAGTGAGTCTCATAGACAGCATATAGTTGGATCTTGTAATTTTATCTATTCACCTACCCTATGTCTTTTGATTGGAACATTTAATCTATTTACATTTAAAGTAATTATTAATAGGCATGTACTTATTTACTTATTGCCATTTTGCTAATTGTTTTCTTGATGTTTTTGTAGTTCCTCTCTGTTTCTTTCTTCTTTTCTTGTTCTCTTCCCTTGTGATTTGATGACTTTTCTTTAGTGTTATGTTTGTATTACTTTCTCTCTCTCTTTTCTTGTTTTTCAGTATAGTTGATTTACAATGTTGTGTTAGTTTCTGGTGTACAGCAAAGAGATTCAGTTATACATATATATATATTCTTTTTCATGTTCTTTTTTACCTGCTAATCCCAAACTCCTAATTTATCCCTCCCCATCACTTTTCCCTCTTGGTAACCATAAGTTTGTTTTCTATGTCTGTGAATTTGTTTGTTTTGTAAATAAGTTCATTTGTATCATATTTTAGATTCCACATATAAGTGATATCATATGGCATTTGTCTTTCTCTGTCTGACTTACTCCACTTAGAAAGATAATCTCTAGGTCCATCCATGTTGCTGCAAGTGGCATTATTTCATTCTTTTTATGGTCGAGTAGTAATCTCCATTGTATTCCTTTCTCTTTGTTGTGTATTTATTATCCGTTTTTGGTTTGTGGTTACAATGAGCTTCTTATACAACAACTTATGTATATAGCAGTCTAGTTTAAATCGATGTCATTAATTTTGAGCTCGTACTAAAAACACTACATTTTTTACTCCCTCACCATGTTTTATATTTTTAATGTCGTATTTTACAACTTTTGTTTTGTGTACCCCTTAACTAATTATTGTAGATATAGATTTTTTCTTTCATAATTTTTATATCTTTAGCTATGGTATTTTTGTTTGTTCATTTTTCTAAAGAAATCCCTTTAACATTTCTTGTAAAGTCCGTTTAGCAGTGATGAACTCTTTTAGCTTTTGCCTGTCTGGGAAAAATTTTTTTTTCCATTTTTTAACAGCTTTATTGATATAATTCAATTGTGTGATATAATTCAATTGTGTGATATAATGTCACACAACTCATCCACTTAAAGTTTATAGTCCAGTGGTATTTAGTGTATTCACAGAGTTGGGCAAACATCTCTACAATCAATTTTAAAATGGATTTTAGATTCAGATTTTTATAGTTGCTTTTTCATCATCCCAAAGAGAAGTCCCATATACCCTATAGCAGTCACTCTCCATTTCCCTTCAAGTCTCCCTAGCTCATGGCAATCACTGATCTTCTTTCTGTCTCTACAGATTTGCCTGTTCTGCATGTTTCATACAAATGGAATCATAAAATCTGTAGCCTTTTATCTTACTTGGGAAACTTTTTATCTTTCCTTCAATCTGAATATTATCCTTGCCAGATAGAGTATTCTTGGTTGTAAGTTTTTTTTTCCTTTCAACACTTGGAATATGTCATGACACTCCCCTGTGACCTGTAAAGTTTCTACTGAAAAGTCAGCTAGTAGTCTTATGGGGGCTCCCCTATATGTAACTAGTTGTTTTTCTCTTGCTGCTTTTAATATTGTCTCTTTAAGTTTTGACATTTTAATTGAAATATGTCTTCGTATGGGTCTCTTTGGGTACATCTTGTTTGGAACTCTCTGCTTCCTGAGCTTAGACATCTGTTTTCTTCTCCAGGTTAGGGAAGTTTTTAGCCATTATTTCTTCAAATAGGTTTTCCATTCCTTTCTCTCTCTCTTCTCCTTCTGGGACCCCTATAATGTAAATGTTAGCACAATTCATGTTGTTCTAGAGGTCCCTTAAATTATCCTCATTTTTAAAGATTCTTCTTTCTTTTTGCTGTTCTGATTGGGTGATTTCCACTACCCTGTCTTCCAGATAACCGATCCATTCTTCTGCATCTTCTAATCTGCTGTTAGTTCCCTCTAGTGTATTTTTCATTTTTGCTATTGTATTCTTCAGCTCTGATTGACTCTTTCTTTTATTTTCTGTCTCTTCATGGCAGTTCTCACTGTGTTCCTCCATTCTTCTCTTGAGTTTAGGAAGCACCTCTATGACCATTACTTTGAATTCTTTATCTGGTAGGTTGCTTAGTTCCACTTCATTTGGTTATTTTTCTGAGGTTTTGTCTTATTCTTTTGTCTGGAACGTATGCTTTTGTCTCCTCATTTTGCCTAATTCTCTGTGTTTGTTTCTATGTATTAGGTAGATTAGCTATTTCTCCTGGTCCTGAAAGAGTGGCTTTATGTAGAAGGTGTCCTGTGGGGCCCAATAGTGCAGTCCCCCGGTCAGCAGAGCCAGGTATGCCAGCAGCGTTCATCGTGTGGGCCACATGCACCCTCCTATTGTTGCTGGGCCACTATTGCTGCAGGTGCACCATTGTGTGGGATGGGCCTCTGGCAGCTGTGAAGCCCAGCTGTGACTGGTGCAGGTGCTCTGGTGTGTAGGGCCAGCCCCTGGGGTGGGATCCACTTTGGAGGGGCTTCAGTGCTGGCAAAGGCTACCTGCTCAGTGTGGCAGGGAAGGGGGCCACTTTGCTGGAGCACCAGCTGGAGTGAGTTTTCAGGTAAATGCTGGGGCAGGGAAGTTGATGCTAAGGTAGATAGGGAAAGTAGAAATGG
Organism: Neophocaena asiaeorientalis asiaeorientalis; assembly: GCF_003031525.2. NCBI lineage: Eukaryota > Metazoa > Chordata > Mammalia > Artiodactyla > Phocoenidae > Neophocaena > Neophocaena asiaeorientalis. Next base: position 2,893,129 of record NW_020173491.1, on the reverse strand, counting down.
CACCCACCAGGGCTAAGCCAGCTAGGTAGAAGGTGAGAAAAAAATGGCACCCACCAGCGCATTCTGTACCTGGAGAAAATTCCAACAGATCCCTGTCCTTCCAGCACATGCCCTAAAATCAGTCAATGAATCTCTTTCATGTATGACCTCAGTGCTTTTCAAATTGCTGCTTCTGAGCTGGGACTCAGAGCAAGTGAGTTTTTTTGCATTCTTCCTTTAAGAGCAGAGTCTTGGTTTCCTATGTCCTCCAGCTTTCCCAGTCAAAGCCAGACATTATGGAGACTTGTCTTCCCAGTGCAGGGTGCTAGGCTGGGGTCTTCCACAGGCTGGGGTGCCATATGTGGAGTTTTGTCCCCTTGCTCTTCAGGGAGGACCTCTGTGGCTGTGCTAGCTCTCCTGCCTATGGGTTGCCATGCCAGGGGTGGGTCTTGGCCAGACCACATCTTCACCCCTCCTACCTGTTTCAATGTGTTTTTTTCCTTATGCCCTTAGTTGTGAAAAAGCTTTTATGCTAGTCTTCAGGGCTTTCTCAGATATGATTGCTCTATGTGTAGTTGTGGTTTTGGTGTGTCCACAGAGGAGGCAAGCCCAGGGTCTTTCTACTCCACCATCTTGTCTCCCTTTTCTCACAAGGGTGGCATTTACCCTTGGTGTGTTTTCAGGAGTACTCCTGTATTATGCACTCCTAAATGCCTTTACTATCAGACCATAAATTTCACCATTAAATATTTATTCCTTTGGTGAGTTCAAGCATGGACCTATGGAGGGCAGATATCACCAAGAAGCCATTAATACCTTAGCATAATTTGCAATTTAAAACTTGTCAGGGCTTCCCTGGTGGTGCAGTGGTTGAGAGTCCCCCTGCCGATGCAGGGTACATGGGTTCATGCCCCGGTCCGGGAAGATTCCACATGCTGCGTAGCGGCTGGACCCATGAGCCGTGGACGCTGAGCCTGCGCGTCCGGATCCTGTGCTCCACAACGGGAAAGGCCACAACAGTGAGAGGCCCGCGTACAGATAAAAACAAACAAACAAAAAAACAACCCTGTCAGTGGCTTCCTGATGCTTCAGGATAAGCCATGACATCTTTCCTATGGTCTCCAAAGCCTCCACGGCCTGACTTTCCCCTCCTTGCTCTTGTGTCTTTCTTCCAGTTGTTCAAATGTTCAATGGTTGCTCCTGACTTGGGCCTTTGAACAAGCTGCTCTACCTGATTAGAAAGCTCTTTCTCCTACTGACATCTGAGCTACTGAGGATAGAGGCAGGAGCTCTTCTGCTCATTTCTGTGTCCTCATACGAAATTCAATGCCTGGTGCCTATCTTATGCTGCTAAGTACATACTTGTTAAATAAATGGATGAATGAATAAATGAAACCAGTTCCTGAATGATGGCACTGAGGTCAGGGTAGAGTTTTATTTGTTTGATGGGCAGAAGAGTGAAGAATAAATGGCAAGGTTGGAAAAAGAGAGAGAATGCTGACAGAGAGGCTTCTTAATAAAAATTTGGTTTGGGGACTTCCCTGGTGGCACAGTGGTTAAGAATCCACCTGCTGATACAGTGGACACGGGTTGGAGCCCTAGTCCGGGAGGATCCCACATGCCACAGAGCAACTAAGCCTGTGCGCCACAACTACTGAGCCCATGTGCCACAACTACTGAAGCCCGTGTGCCTAGAGCCTGTAGTCTGCAACAAGAGAAGCCAATGCAATGAGAAGCCAGCACACCGCAACAAAGAGTAGCCCCTGCTTACCACAACTAGAGAAAGCCTATGTGCAGCAACAAAGACCCAATGCAGCCAAAAATTAATTAATTAATTTTTAAAAATTTGGTTTGGCTGCATGTCAGAGAAAATAATAATGGTTTAAAAAAGTTAGGAAGTTCTGAGGTAAGCATCCAAGAATGACACGGTGCTCCACGGTTATCAGAAACCAAGCTCCAATATTTGTACTCCACCAATGTTATGAGTGGCGTCAGTCTTCAAGGTTGCTTCAAGGTCCAAAAAGGTTGTTAAGGCTCCAGCTATCACATCCAGATTCCAGGCAAGAAAAGAGAGCAAGAGGATAAATGATATACTGTCCAGATGAATAAGCCACTTTTAAGGATCTGTCCCAGAAGTCCCACCCAATAAGTTGTGTTGACCTCTCATTGGCCATGCCCACTGCATAATATAATGTTTTAACTAGACAGATTGCCAGCCAAATAAAATTGTGATTCCATTGGTGAAGAAGAAAGGGAGATTGGATATTCGATAGGCAACCAGCAGTCTCAGACACTGGGGCTAATGACTTGGAAGAAGAATCCATTTATTCACTTCACTTATGGCTTCACTCACTCATGGAGAAGGTATTTAAGACACACTGACCTCCTAGGCTGGATACTGGACAGGGAAGGAGAGGCATGAATATGAAGATAATGGGAACTGGTCTTCACATCCAAGATGCTCAGATTCAAGTAGCGCACAGGCTGATAAGAAGAAGTTAAGCCCAGAGCCAGAATTAGCAAACAACTGAGATGAGGGGCAGCTAAATACTGTAGGTGTTGGGAGAGACTCTTTTTTCCTAGAAGTGGCTGGGAGGACCCAGGAGGAAGCTTTGATGAACAGATAAAATTTTGCCAAGTAGGGAAGATTGTTGTAGAGAATACATTTCAGGTGGAAAGAACAGCTCAGGCAAAGACATAAAGGTTGCAGCCTGTACGTACCCAGAGATGAACAACAGCAGGAATAAGAACTGGGCAGCAGGAAGTAATCCAGAAAATCGGTACCAGGTTCCTCATGACCAGTCCCTGCCCATTGCCCCAGTCTCCTCCAATTTACTCTGGCCCTTTACTACTTAGATAAAATGGTAAAATGTTTTACTGAAAGTATACCTTTCTGGAAGAATTTTCATGAAGTTTTTTTTTTTTTTTTTTTTTCAGTACGCGGGCCTCTCACTGTTGTGGCCTCTCCCGTTGTGGAGCACAGGCTCCGGACGCGCAGGCTCAGCGGCCATGACTCATGGGCCTAGCGGATCCGCGGCATGTGGGATCTTCCCGGACCGGGGCACGAACCCATGTCCCCTGCATCGGCAGGCAGACTCTCAACCACTGCGCCACCAGGGAAGCCCTTCATGAAGATTTTAAGTGCTGTCTCTATCACTCAAACTTTTAAAATGTTAACATTTGAAAACACCCAGGAGAGGTATACAAGGACATATTTTATTATGGAGATTATACAGGTCACATTTTTGTTTGAACCTTTGAAAGAATTTAGTCTTTAACATTTTCCGATTTAAAAATTTTTAAATCTTTTAACAAAACTTTCAAGTAACACAATACCTTTCATTGTAGAATTTGTTTATAAAAATTCATCCCTTGAAATATTTTGATCCTTTTTAATATTAACCACAGCATTTGTACTATGTTGCTTTCTAAAATACTCATCTTGCTCCCTTTTCTTATCTGGAATCTGGATGTGATACCTGGAGCCTCAGCAACCATTTTGGAAGGTTTTGGATAAAAGTCACATGGGCCTTCTAGCTGTGTCTCCAATAGACAATGAGTCTATTGTTCCACACCTCAGGGCCTTGGTTCACCCCTTCCTTTTGTCTGGAGGATCATCTCCGCCCTTTACCTGGCTGACCCTTTCTCATCCTTTCTGTCTCAGATCAAAAGTCACTGTCCATGGGCTTCCCTGGTGGCACAGTGGTTGAGAGTCCGCCTGCCAAAGCAGGGGACACGGATTCGTGCCCGGGTCCGGGAAGATCCCACATGCCACAGAGCGGCTGGGCCCGTGAGCCATGGCCGCTGAGCCTGCGCGCCTGGAGCCTGTGCTCCGCAACGGGAGAGGCCACAACAGTGAGAGGCCCGCGTACCGCAAAAAAAAAAAAAAAAAAAAAAAAAAGTCACTGCCCATAGAGGTTTTCCCCACCATCCTTTCTAATGTTCACTCTGTTTTTCTCACTCAGTACACCTTACTCTGTACTTCATAACATTTATTGCAATTTGAGATTTTTTACTTATAAGATTATCTGCTTAATATTTGTCTCCCCCATTAAATCATGAGCTCTGAGAGGCTAGGTCTGGCTCTTTTTGTCTATCACTTGGTGAAGCTTAGCACATAATGGGCATCCAATGGAAATTCATTGGATTAATTGATATGTGTGTGTGTTATAGCTAAAGACTGACAGGAAATTAACGTCCAAGGAAGATAAAAAGTAGCAAAGTAATTAGCTGTACTCTTGTACACTTTAATTCTGAAAGTTAATTGGTTATTTGATGAAAGCTTACCACCTTGGTCAGAGATGTTAGCACAGGGAGAGGTTTGATGAGCAGTGGCTTCCCAGTTTGAAATGAAAGGCATGAAATTCAAGTACATTTATGAAATGCAAACATCACTTAGCAAAGGTCTAGAACCAGGCACAACTTCTTCCTGTGTTTTGGGCATAGTCCTGTCATTAATTTGTTGAAACCTCTCCTGTGGGTTGTCTGCTGTCATTTGTTTGCTCAGTGAAACCTGGCTTCTAGAATTCCATTAGTTGGGAATTCATGATTGCTCAATTCAACCAGGTCAAGGTGTACTCTAGATCCTCTGAAAGGAAAGTTTCCTGAGCAAATGAACCAAAATCATGAATTTTCAAGGATGCAGGTCAATTATCAGGGAAACTGAGGTGCTCTGTAGCAACATAGAGCAATCTATTTGCATGCAATTAATATGCTAATTACAAAGCACTATTCACTATTCGTTGAAATAGGGGACTCCGAAGGATAGCCATGCTAGGTAATGCTGGGAGCCTTATTAGGGTTTGCCTGCCTGCGTTTAAATGTAACACAACTACAACTACCTTAGTTGTAGAGAGAGAGAAAGAAAAAAGAAAAACCCCAAGACACAGTATAGAAAACTAACAAAACAATATTGGGGGAAAAATACCTGCCAGAGACAGTGATACGATTTTTTTGTTTTTAAGTTTAAAACCTTACGAACACATAGAAACGTAGTAAAATTATAAAAACAAGTATGGGGAAATTCAGAGCAGTGATTAGCACTATAGGAAAGGAGGGAAATAGTATAAACAAGAGGCTTTGACTGCATTTGCAATACATCCTTTTTTAAGCTGAGTGTTGTGTACCCCAATGTTTATGGAAATATTTCTCTGTGGCTTTTTTGCGTGCCTAGATGTTTCAGTATAATGTAATTTTAAAAGGGGGAGTCAGTGTTTTATTTTCTACAAGAAATGACACCGGGCTACAGTGAAGGTGAGAGGTGGCCAGACTCTACATGAAACTAGGAAAAGCTTCTAATTTCCTGTCATTGGCGGGTGGTCCAGCCAGCACACGGTGATGCCTGCAAGCAGTAAGTGTGGTAACCTCCCAGAATGCCCCACTCGGCCCGCTGCAATGCAGTGTGCATTCCCTGGGAAGTCATGCTTCCTCCAGGTGAAGGATGGGATCGCTCCATCTCTGTCACCTGCACGGAGAAGGAAGTGCTGTAGAGAGACAGATGAGGTCATCTATTATCAAGTAGGCAAAAGAGAGACCTAAGAGGCACCTGCAGCTCACCAGATGTTCTATCAATCATCAGTCAGGAGGATGGGAGCTTATCTCCTCCTCCCTGTTCCCCCCCATCCAGCCTCTCCAGGGAAGAATTAGACAAGAGACGGGCTCATGGACCAGTCCCCTAAAACCTGGCCTGAGGATGGGGTGGAGGCACTTCCGGCAGCCGCAGGAGACATTGCTCCTGAGCTGTAAAAATACCCTAGAAGAGAGGATAATCTGGAAGGGTTGTGTACTTGGGACCGTGATGAAGCCTGATGAATATCTCCCCTTGAATCCTTAAAAGAAGACCCAGCCAATACTATATTCGTCTTCTTCTTCTTCATCGTCATCATCATCAAATACTACTCTAAATCAAGAACTGTGCTAAGAGTTCCATCAGCAAGTTTTTCATTTACCCCTGGCAACAGCTTTACAAGAAAAGCACTATTAATGTCCGCATGTTCCAGCTGAGGAAACTGAGGCAGAGACAGATAAGTAAACAACCCGAAGTCCCCCAAAGTGGACTCCCATCAATGCGCCGTCTCCTTTGCAGCACCATTGGCATGTCAATGGTACCCCATTGACTTCCAGCTGGGGAGGTAGACATGGTCCCACTGCATCCCAAAGCACCCTGGGCAGGGGTGGCACACCCAGAACAGCTATGTCTGACCAGGCAAGGCCCAGAGGCCAAGGTCTTCAAAGCCCAACCTCTAGCACAGGAACCCAGGGTAGTTACACAACTTTCCCCAGAACCCAAAAGGCTTTTCACAACCTTATGAATCCTTGGAGATGAGGAAGGACACGGTCATTAGGAGAAACCAGAAGCCTAGAAAGACCTAACCCATTCCCACCGAGCGAAGCACAACCCCTGTGGTCTCTGGGAACCCCCATCCACCAGCCACTCCTACTTGCTGGCCCTTGGGGAACAAGCAACAGAGAGCAACAAGCCGCACCCCGCAACACACACTGGAAGCCCAGTAACTTCCACATCCACGGTGCTTCACCGTGTGATCTGGAAACCTCTTTTTCTACCTTGGAACCTTGGAATGTTCTGTGTCAATGACTTTGAGCGGCACCCAGAGATGGAAATAGAGTGCCCTGAGGCAACCTGATGCACTTACAGGTTTGACACACAGGCCTTGGGCTATATGGAAAGTCCTAATAGTGGAACTGGAAGCATCCAATGGGTAGGAAAAGGAGCAGATGGGGAGAGGAGATGGCAGCGTTCCTGGCTGAGAACAGAACTGTGCTGTTAAAACACAACCCGCTTGTCCATGCCCTCCCCTTGCCCCTGAGGATATTAATGAGCATAAGGTCCTACAGGGAGGAATTGCCCTTCGTCATTTCACAGGCTGAGGATCTACTTCAGCTCCACTTTACCCTGTCCCAGCCCCCTCCCTCCCTCTCCCAAAAGCACCCCATCCAAAGCCAGGTTCACTCTCAAAGCCATGTCCATTGCTCTAACCACTGGTTGCCCTGGGAAATCACACACTTCCCATCCAAGGCAGATGTATTAATCTACTCAGGCTGCCATACAAAATACCACAGGCTGGATGACTTAAACAAGCTTATTTCTCACAGTTCTGGAGGCTGGGAGTCCAAGATCAAGATATCAGCAAGTTTGGTTTCTTCTGAAGCCTCTCTCCTTGGCTGGTAGATGCTGTCTTCTCCCTGTGTCTTCACATGGTCTTACCTTCATTGTGTCTTAATTTTCTTTTCTTATAAGGACACCTGTCAGATTGGATGAGAGCCCACCCCATGAGCTGATTTCAACTAAATTACCCCTTTAAAGGACCTAGCTCTAAATACAGGCACACCCTGAAGTACTGGGGGTTAGAAATTCAAAATATGGATTTTGTGGACACAGCAGGAGAGAAAGCAGATTCAGAGAAATGCAGTGAGTGTATATGTCATCTGACAAATTTTTCGGTCCATTGGGATCTACCTGGATTTACATCGCTTCTCATTCTTTTCTCTGTTCCCCCCTGCACTCTCTAAATTTTGACATATTAAAGGCTTTCACATTCCTCAAGATATTATATTTTCTCTTTGTACCTGGAATTAGAGCAAATTTAAAGCATCCCTCTAAGTGCAGGAGATGAGCCCTGGAAAATATTGCTATCACATCCAATATTGGCACAAAATATCTTCTGAGTTGGGCTAGACTGCACCAATTAATTAGCTCAGTGAATAGCAACCATCAGTCCTCCTGATGGACTCTCCTCTGAAACTCTCCTTATTTGATTTCCTTGAATTATCGCCCAAGACAGGCTCAACAAAGGATGCACAAAATATTATGGAATTCCGGACCGACAGGGTGGAGTCATGCCAGGCCCTGTGCCCCATCAAAATGAATAACCTGAAATTACAAAACCCGGAGGGAGTGCTGAAGCAGACGTGGAGAGGTGAGAACGGAGAGGAGTAGAGGGAGCCCCCGGTCTGCTAACAAACCCAGTTCATCACAACTGGAGAGACAACGGGAGCCTCACCCCTCCCTGAACCCCATGTCCCGATCATCTTCCAGGAGGAGCTGTTCGGAGTGGTCTCCTCCACGGCCCCTGTGAAAAAAGCAGCCAAGAACACCCCCAAACTGATACAGTGGTGAGCAGCTCTCAGCATACACAGACTCTAAACACAATATGGCATTAGGGGCTTGCACTGGGGAATTGTTTCCATGACTGGAGTCATCATTTTAAAAGCATTTGCCAAATTCCTGTGGACAATGTCCAAGATATGATTTTACCAGTGCCCTCCTGCCTTGAGTGAAAGCCTCTACATGTGCTGTGGACAGAGCCCACTAACCTGTGGTCACCTTTGGGTGCATTAGAAAGGCCCCTCTGTGGGAGAATATGGTCTCATCCCACCCCCATCATCGCCATGCAGACAGAATTGTGCCCCATCCATTTGGGGGCTGGGGGATGCTGCCGTGGGAAAGGGTACAGGGCTAATGCAGTCCCTAGATCAGTGCCTGGTGCATAGAAAGTACTGTACACTAGGTATTGTTATTTACTCTAAGCTCCATGAGGGTGTCTGTCCTGTTCACCTTTGCCTAATGCAGGGACAGGCAAAGGGCCAGGGCAATTGAAGGGAACTGTCATATTAGCAGCAACTAGGAACCAGGATTTTGCTTCCTAGGATGTAGAATAAGGGAACCATTTATCCCACACTGACTCCCGTCTTATACTTTATGACCTTAGAACAAGGGAATTATGCTATGTGTAAAAAAAAGCCAATCTCAAAATGTTACATACGAAAGCATTCCATTTACACAGCATTCTTGAAGTGGCAAAAGTATACAGATGGTTTCATGTTACTCTTATACATGAAACTGTCACATTTCTGACAATGACCTCCCTCACCTACCCTCCTCAGTGCTTTCATAGGGTAGCATCCAATTCATCGCTCTTCGTGCCATGGCCTAATCCGGTGCCTGACCCCAGAGTAGGTATAAATATCAACCTGTTGAACAAATAAATGAATGAGCACATCGTGAATCCAGGTAAGGAAAGCAGGTGGATGGCCAGGAACTGTAGGCAACCTAGACTAGAGGTTTAGAGAAGCCCCAACAATTCACAAGGGGAATCCAAGCGAGAGGCCAGCCAGCATCCCCATGTAGGCTTCCTGCCAAGAATGGTGTGGTTTCAGAGGACCAGACATCCCCAGGGGCCTTGTAAAACAGGTGAGTGGCTGCCCCTGGCCAGAGGCAGAGCATGGCTAGAGGTAGACCTTGAATTTGGGATCCAGAAATGGGCATATCTGCCTAACAGACTGTGTTCTTGGAGAAATGGCTACTCCAGGTGGGCCCTGGGCTCCCTCCAGGCGCCAGTCTGAGCCAGCTCTGTCCCCAGATTTCTCCCACTCTCCCTACGTCCACTCAGCTCTTCAAGGCCCTCCCACCATGCTGGGCCCAGATGCATTCCCCTTCTACCCACTGTCAGTGTCTCTTACCTATGGGTGTGTCTAAAATGACACAGCAATGACACAGTTGTTTTCAGAGACAACGTGAAGTTGGTCACCTGAAGCGGGGAGTGAGATCTATGTTTTGAAGAAAATGGAGTTGAAAGCGTTTAACCTCGAATCACCAACAGGAGCAATAAATTAGGGAGAGACCAGTGAATAGGAAATCACAAGGGAAGAGGCCCATTCCTAGGCAAGAGGAGGACTTTCTTGGGCGATGCAGTTAGTAACCCTTCATGGAGATGCTGATAACTGGGGCCTGGCTGCCTGAACCACTGTGAGAGGAGAGGGGATATGGCCCAGAGGGGATGTTCCAAGGCTGTCCACTTGTCCCCAGAAGCCCAATCCTGGGCATGGACCTTGCAGGTCAGAGAAATGCACAGAGATCTCAGCAGGAAATGGACATCCTTTTGCAACTCTACAAGGAGTGTACAGGGCAGGCTCTTGAGGGGCTTTCAAAGGGAAGGTATATTTCTAGCACTTGTCCGGTTGCTAACGTGATTTGCAACATTGGGCAATTTACATAAACTTCCCAGCAATGCAACTCTACGGCCCTTCTGAGGGCTTACTCTGGGGAAAGGCAGAGATGAATGCAATATGGCTCTGGATTTCCAGAGCTCTACAGTGTAGTGGGAGGGACAGAAACGTTGGCCACAAAGCATAATAGCAAGCAAGGCAGTTGGTGATAAGGTAGCCCACATCAGTGTGATGTAAGAAGCAGTCTTTGGAAGCAACCTAAGTGTCCATGGACAGATGAATGGATAAAGAAGATGTCATATATATATATATATGGAATACTACTCAGCCATAGAAAAGAATTGAAATATTGCCATTTGCAGCAACATGGAGGCATCTAGAGATTATCATACTAAGTGAAGGAATTCAGTCATAGAAAGACAAATATCATATGATATTATTTATATATGGAATATAAAAAATGATACAAATAAGCTTATTTACAAAAGAAAAACAGACTCACAGACATAGGAAACAAACTTATGGTTACCAAAGGGGAAGGAGAGGACAGTTAAATTAGGAGTTTGGGATTAACAACTAACAAACTACTATATATAAAATAGATAAACAACAAGGACCTACTGTATAGCACAGGGAACTATATTCAATATCTTATAATAACAAATAACGGAAAAAATCTGAAAAAAAATATATATGTACATGTGTGTATATACACACACACGTATAACTGAATCATTTTGCTGTACACCTGAAACTACCACAATATTGTAAATCAACTATACTTCAATTAAAAAAAAAAAAGAATAGTCAAACCCAGGTTGCACACCCAGCTTTACCGCTTTTTACTTGATGGACCTTTGGCAAGTTATTTCGCCTCCTGGAGCCCCAGTTTCCCAGATCTAAGGAGGGATCTCATTTCTGAGAAGTTGTGCTAGGCAAGGAAAGCGGAAGAGCGTGAGTCACAGGGACAGAAAGGCCCAGGACATCGTTCTGAAGCTGCCTGTGTGTGAACTGAGATTTTGAGTTTTACATCTAGGCGCTCTGCTGAGATTCAAGTCATCCAAGAACTCAAAGAAATCTGAAGAAATCCTCTGGAGATAAAACTCCAGAGTTTGGACCAGCCTCCGCACTTAAATGTTTGCTGAAAGAATGGGAGGGAAAACAAGAGAATGAGTGGAGTAAATACAAGAATTCAATCAAGACGGACTCCCTTACCTCTGAGTGAGACCCTCAACTGACCCCCTAAAAGTAAAGGACATTGTACTTATTTGTTTGTTTACTTAATATGCATCAGGCATTGTTGTCAGTGCTTTACCTCAGTGTTTACCTAAGTAAACTAACTTAATATTCCCTTAACTAACCCAGGGAGGTGGTGGTATTATTATCCCCATTTCACAGGTGAAGAACCTAAGCTCAGGGGTAAGTGTCTTGCCAAAGGTCACACAACTAAAAGGGGAGCAAATCCAGGCTTCCACCTCAGGCATTTGGCTCGGGGAAACCATGCTGCTATTCCAGTAAGGAGGCTGACACAATGCCTGAGGGCTTGTGGGGGTTTGATTAATGGTCCCATCCATTTACACGAGCCGGCTCAGACGGGCTGCCCCTGAGAAGGTGTCCAGAGCCCAAGGAAGGCTGCCCTTGACCTCTGTTTTGAGTCAAGGGGCCCAGTTTAAGGACTTTACCAGCAAGCCCCCTCAACATTACCATGCCTTCTCTGAGCCTGGGGCTCAATTCTCAATGAAGTATCATTGAGCCTACAGCAGCCATCCACTTCAAGTCTCCCAGAAAAAGCCCCTACCTGGCTCCTTTCCTCAAGCAGGAATAGCAGATGGGTCTGTCCTTGTGCCAAGTGTGGCCAATCAGTATTGGCTATACCTGCAACACTGAGTGGAAAAGGACTTGGGGTCACACCTGAACTCACCAGGAAAGACACCCTGGTCAGTCACTGATGTCCCCATGGGCACAGAACACAGGTTTCCTGTCACTGGCCTAGCATCTCACTCAACCTCATGGCTGAGTCTCCAAGTCCTCTGATGTTTCGACCAACTGGGCTGGATGCCTTCCTCTGGTCACCTACAGGATGTTAAGCCATTACGTCAGCCAGGATGTTACCAAATCAGGTTCGTTCGCCCGACGCTCAGCAAACCAAACGCTGAGCTGCCAAGGTTTGCAGCAGAGAAAAGGTTTATTCCTGAGGCAGACAAGTGAGGAAACAGGAGAACAAATTTCAAATCTGCCTCTCTGAAGATAGGGTTTAGGAATATTTATCAGACAAAGGGGAAGGGTGGTCTGAGGCGTGGGGAAAAGTGATTGGAGGCAAGAAAAGTGAGGTAATCAGGGCTCTGCACAAGCATAGGTGAGCTTCGTGGCTCTTTCTAGGACACAGCATTGGCATGTTCTGAAGGTGGAGTTTTTGGCCCTCTGATGCCAAAGGTCATCCATTGGACACCCACACAGGCCCAATTGAGTGGTTGGTGGTCTCAGTAGGTCTGAACTGGGCAAGAACTAGCTCCAAGTTTCTGAAAAACAATGTAAGCAGCAGTTACTATAGTGGTCCATCCATCAGAGGTGTTGTCTTTAAGGAAGCTAGTGGGAGTTTAGTTTAAAAGCAACTTAAAGGCATGCGAGGCAGGTTAGGCCTGGAGAGCCTAATCAGGTTAGCCCTCAGTTTCAAGAACTCTGCTGGTTGTAATGGAAATCCAGCTCTGTATGAGCAAACAAAAAAGAAGAAAGAACTAGTTCACATCCCTGAATCATTTCAGAGCGGATTTCTCACCCTCTCCATTTCTCTGCTTTCTTCTGTAGTAACTCATCCTCACGTAGGTTCTCCCCATCAGTTACCAGTTTTGCTAACCGTGTTCTTTATCTAGAGTTTCAGCAAAAGTCTCAGAATTGAATCTCATTGGCTACATCGACCCATCACATGACCACCCCTAAACCAACCACTCTGGCCAAGGGATGCCCCAGTGGGCTGTGTCTGGGTTACATGACTGCCTCTGGAATGGATGGGGAGTTAGGAGTGAGGTCAGTTCCACTAACATTCTATGAACCTGGAGGGATAAAGGGCTGGTTCTCCAAAGGAAACTTGGGGTGATTTTCTTCAGAAGCAGTGGGAATGGATTCTGACACAAAGACATCACATATCTACCGTGACTCCCGTATATCGAATACTTGCCCTCATTTGATGATATATTTAGTTCTCAGGTCTCTCTCCTATTCTATTCCCTGGTTTGGCCTGTTCCTAGCAGAACCCTCTTAAAGGTCAATGTAGCCCTTTATGAGAAGGAAAAAGTTGCTTGTGCTTTTGAAGGGGTCTGGATCCCGGTCATCTGTGTGTCTTTCCTCCTTTCCTCTGTGGTGACATCAAGTAGCTATCCTGGAGCTGCCTTCTTCCAGTACCTACCTAGGGAAGAGAGGCCAGGGGTCAAAGGCCATGCCACTGCAACTGATACCTTTACAGGAGGGGAAAGACCATAGGGAAGGGAAGTCCTGGAATACCCTTGGTTCTACCATTCCCGTGTCCACTTGCCCTCCTCCACCACTGCCACATGACTCTCCTGCCAGACTCCTGCTGGGAAGAGGTGGAGGAATGAGACGTTGGGCCTGAGAAGTAGGGTGAGACCTTGTTATCGCAGATCTTGAAGGAATTTCAGCTGGTGCAGGTGGGCCAGGAAGCCCTGTGGGCCTCTGAGAGGGAGCATGATAAAACAGAGAGTCCCACAAACTAGTCAATCAACCAACCAAACTAATCTTCATTCTCTGGGTTTCTTTCCATAGACCTCAATCCTGGGGAGATAAGTTCTGCACTGGCTCACATCAGAAAGGAGTTCTGCCACTTGACATTTGTTTTAATTATGGAAATTTTTCAGATATAATAAAAAATGTAGAGAATAATCTAATAAACCCCCCCGTACCCGTGACTGGGCTTCCACAGTTATTAACTCAGGGCTACTTTTGTTTCATCTATAGCCCCACCCATCCCCTTTCCACCCTGGATTACTTTGAAGCTAATCCAGACTTCATATATCCTTAAGATGTTCATACTGTAAGTGCCCCAGAAGATCTGGAGATTCCATTCTCCTTGAGAAGAAAGGAAACCGGCCTGTTATTACTACGTCATTTAGCCAAGGAGATACTGCCCTTCCTCCTCCACAAACATGGCCCAACTCTCCTTATTTAATATTATCCTTTGGCTCTTTATGAGAGGAAAATTGCAACTCCAGTTATTCTTGTCTGGAAATGCTCAGCTGGAGTGATTACAATGTTATCTCCTTGGGTACCGCCATTGCCCTCATCCTGCCACCTTGCCCACCCCCAGCTCTGTCCACTTTCTCGGTCTGAAGCCTGGTTTTCTAGCCTGCTCCCCACTTCCTCTTATGTGATTTTTAGGTGCCTCTCCCTCCTTCCCCAGGATTCCAAGACACACAGATGGTCCAGGAAACCATGATAGCCTAAAAACCTTCTTTCCCGTTTCATAAACCCAGCACAGAACCGTCTCTCTCCCATGCCCTGTACCAGCTTGCCAGTTGCTGCAGATCCTGGAATCAAAGAGAGAATTGGGCTTCTCATCTAAACACGGACTGACCTTGCACTTTCAAACCATATGTTATCTCCACCCTGGCAATACTCCTCGAATAACTAATCAATGCAAAAGAAAGTTTGGGAGGAAAAAAAAAAAATGCAATGAAAATTATTATTATTACTTAAAGAGCCAGAGAAAGATAGCAACGTCCTTCTAAAGTTACAACACCATCTTTAGCAGCTGCAGGGTACATTAAAGCGAGGGGCCGGGGGAGGGAAGATAGGGCATATTTCAAAGCTGACGGCTGCAGTAACAAAAAGCAAGGGGGGTATTGCGTGGAATACGCCAAGTGTTTGAAGTGGACAAGATTTCTAGCATGTTGCCTTGATGCCTGTACATACTTAATAACAGATGTTTGGTCTCTCTTGGCAGATAATTGTCCTGCTGTAAGGTTGACTTGACCTGCCTGAGCGATCCGGCTTCGAATACCCCAGCAGTAACAAACGATCCCAGCTTCTCTCTTTTTTACTAGCAGAATGCTCAGCCACGCTTCCTTTTAAGCACATAATTACTCAGCGGCAACTGAAGCCCATCTATCCCCCTCTCCTAATGGCCACGGAGCCATTTGGCCATAATTTATGGGGACAGGGTTCAAAGTTTTAATAATATTTGGATAATATCATTGCCCACACGTCGGTGGCGTCGTGATGAATAGAAGGGGAGTGGGCTGATTTTGATTCCGTGCATGACAGCGCGAGCCTTAACGACTGGGTGCCCGGCATGGCCTTTATGGAAACTGCCACCAGGCCATCAGCTCATGAATTATAGATCTGGGCATGAAGGATTATAAACAGCAGTGGGGATCACACAGGGACGCTTGTTCATGAGGAACTGTCCTGTTAGTGCCTCTTCTTATGCAGATAAATGAATCGCAGGGAATACCAAAACGGCGTAAATAAACCCTTAGCGAATAACAGATTAGCACATCAACATAAAAAACCCAGTGCCGGGGCCTGCTCGGGGATATTTATGTTTATACTCTCTGCTCAAGTGGCTCCCTGGTTTTTTGGCTTCTTCCTGCTCACCTCATAATTCCCACATCCTAACGGCACCTCTGGGCACGTTTCTCGGATGCTCTGCGGAGCCCGTTGGCATTTGTACACCAGTTTGCTCAAAGAATCCCTTTTGGACAGGCAGATGGGTAAAGGATGCTCATCCAATACAGGACAGACTTGATTAGAATTGCCTTGGTGGAGTCATGGAGTGCCCTCCAAACACTCCACATATAGGCAAGTGCTAACGGGATAAGAGGAGGCATTTCTGCCCCGAGAAACAGAAAGAAGGGACGGGGTCTCAGCCATAAGCCTTAGCGATGATCAACTTCAACCCATACCAAGTTCAACGCATAACGCTGCCAGAGAGCAGGTGGTAAAAGTGAGCCTGAGAGGGAAGGAACTCCCTCTAAATTATACAACTTTGTTGCCAAGTCAAGAGTTCTGACTCCCAAGTGGTGCCCCCAGCTGCCTTATCTGGCCTGAGTTTTCTCTCCCAGAAACGTAAACGTTCAACACCAGCCCCCAATGATAGTGTTAAAACTAAAGCAACGTTTGCCAACTCCCTCCTGTTCATCTAGACTGACTCACCCCAAACTTTGACAAGATTCACGTGCCATAAGCAAGCGCTGAACTTATGCACTCGATATCCATTTAATCTGAAGGATTTATTTGGAAAGAACAGCAATTATAGCCGCACCTCAGAATAACTAGGAAATGGCACGTTTAGATCTCTTTAAATAGCTTACAGGCGTTCTAAATAGCCCTCGCCTACGCCCAGGTTCTGATCTTGAGCTGTCACTTGCCTGGGCCTTCTCGCAAGAGACCAGGAGCAGGTGGGAGCTGGTTTCAAACAGCTCAGCTTGTTTCTCTACTGTGAGGCATCGTGTACGATGCTTTCTGCTTTCCAAAGCATCTAAAAACATGTTACCTTTTTTTTTTTTTTTTTTTTTAAATCGTACCAGGAAAAGGGAGGTAGCAGAAAGGCAACAACATTTATCGAACCCCAACATTTAAAAAGATTATCATACGGGGACTTCCTTGACGGTCCAGTGGTTAAGACTCCGTGCTTCCACTGCAGGGGGCACGGGTTCAATCCCTGGTCAGGGAACTAATATCCTGCGTGCTGCTTGGGGTGGCCAAAACAAAAAAACAAACAAACCCCCAAAACAACAAAAAAATTATTATACAAAAATTAACTTTGGGAGGTTCACAGTTTTAAGAATTTTATTACATATACAGAGTCCTGTAGCCACCAACACAATCAGGATACAGAACAGAATTATCACCCCTAAATCTCCCTCCTGCTGGTTTTTTAAAAAGTCAAATCTTCTCCCAACCCCTAACCCCTAATCCGCATCAACCACTGATCTGCTCTCTGTCACTTTTTTTCTGTCTTCTGGGAATGTCATATAAATGAAATGATATAGTACTCCACCTTTGGAAACTGGCTTCTTTCACACAGCATAATGTCTTTGAGTTCCATCCAAGAGGTTGCCTGTATCTAGTACAGTCTTTTTTTTTTTTTTTTTGCTGAGTCATATTCAACTGCAGACTGGACATCGAGTCGGGGTATATCAGGCATTTCTGGTTATACCATCATTATACCATCATTTCTGAGATGACCATAATGGCTGGCAGCTACGAAACCTAGTACATCTATCCTAGTATTTTATTATATTAACTCATTTAATCTCTCAACAACCCGATGGGGCAGCTACTAGCATTATGTCTATTTTGCAGACAAGAAAATCAAGCGATAGAGAGGTGACATAGCTTGCCCAAGGTCACACAGTAGGTAAGTACAAGAATCACTTCTGAGGTCAGAACTGGGTCCAGCCTTGTATTTCATAATGAGAGATCATAATTGTAAATGTTTCTGGCAGGGAGATGAGACATTTAAATCTCCAGGGAGGTATAAAAATCTGATAGCTTTTTCCCTTCAAGAAGCAGGCTATGCTGGGGATCGGGGACAACTGACATGACCAGAAGAAGAGCAAGAAAAAGGGACCAAGGTTTCCCTCTACACCATATTGCTAAGGCCCACTTACAGAGTTTGCACCCACCTACACACATCCCAGGAGACAACCACACTTGAACTGAATACAGTGGCTGATAAATAGGATATATCTCGACCTCCGTTCATCCTGCCTGGTCTCAGGGATTGGAAAGAGAACCAGACCTGAGAATTTGGAATTATTTACCATGAATCCCGGGGCTGCCGACCTCAGGCTTCCTAAAGGGCAGTCATCAATCATCAATGTTCTTATCCAGCCTGAGATGCTGCTGCTGCCCTTAGAACCATAACTGCCAGTAAAAGTAGATGTGGATTCCAGGTGTCAACCTACCCCGTATTGTTCATGTGGGGAAACTGAGGCCCAGAAAGAGAATGGGCTTGCCCAAAGGCACACAGCAAATCAGTAGCAGATCCAGCCTGTAACCTAGATCCTGTCTCCCACTCATCCACTCATTCATCCATTCATTCAACAAATACTGTACTTACCACACGCCAAGTACTTTTCTAGATGCTAGAGACAAATGATGAATAAGACACAACACTTGCCTTCATGGAGTTATAGTTTTGGCAGGAAGAAAGACATTAAACTAATGATCACAAAGAAACAGATCATTTCAAACTGTAATAATAAAAACTATAAAATTGTCTCAAGAGCCTCAGGCAATGTGTTTCCCAATAAACCTAGCTGCTTCCATTTCTTAAAGGAAGGAGGGCAAAGTTTCCTTCAGTGGTAGACACTTCCACATGCCCTCTAAATAAGGTGATGCAAAAGTAGTTATATAGCTCTATAGCTTTTTATTATAGATGTCCAATGCTGGCTCCCCAATTATCACTAACAACCTGTTGATAAGGCAAAGCTGAGTCTATTGGTCACTGCGGTGGAAAGTGTCACTTTAACAGAGCTTGGGTAGCGTCTGAAAGAGGGAAAGGCAGGGTCATTTTTACTGAGATTCTGTACTCTGATTTAAGGAGGGTTTTCAAAGTGGCGGGAGGGGCAGTTGGTTAGCATTCAGGAAGGACCCTGTTAAGATAGCTGAGGATTGATGGAAACAGCAAGGTGACGATTTTGACGCGAGGGTTTCAAAGAGTCTTGGGGGATAAAATGTTGTTAGAGGCTTGCTATTGAAGAGTTTATGGGCTATTCCTGTAATGAACAGCAAAGTTAATTGACTGGGCAAAAGTATCCATGGAATGGTAAAGTTACGCTAATGAAGACAATAGAAGAGTAAAGACATGTTGCTATTAGACACTGAGCCATGTGGGATAGATGGTTTTGGTTCTTATAAAGTAACAAGACAGCCATCATCACCTCCACCACCACGACCCCCCGCACTGGGCTGAGCATGCAGCCTTTGTGCCACTTCAGAAGGGCTTTCACAGCATGTGCCGGTGGCTTTGCAAGTTTTTTGTGCAAGTTATTTGTGTCCTCACCGGACGGAATGCTCCTTGAGGGCAGAGACTCTGATTTAACACTGAGCCCCCAGCAGCCTGCACATGGCCTTGACCAGAGCAAGAGCTCAGACAGGATACATTCACTAACTGATGGAACATGAGATTCTGATGAAACCCCAATTCCTGCAGCGAAAGCTGAGAAAATGTTCTTGATTCACTCCCAACCCCCATGATGATGAGAATGATGATGGTGATGGTGGTGATGGTGATGATGGTGATGATGGTGGTGATGGTGATGATGATGGAGATGATGGTGGTGATGGTGATGATGATGGAGATGATGGTGGTGATGGTGATGATGATGGAGATGATGGTGGTGATGGTGATGATGATGGAGATGATGGTGGTGATGGTGATGATGATGGAGATGATGGTGGTGATGGTGATGATGATGGAGATGATGGTGGTGATGGTGATGATGATGGAGATGATGGTGGTGATGGTGATGATGATGGAGATGATGGTGGTGATGGTGATGATGATGGAGATGATGGTGGTGATGGTGATGATGATGGAGATGATGGTGGTGATGGTGATGATGATGGAGATGATGGTGGTGATGGTGATGATGATGGAGATGATGGTGGTGATGGTGATGATGATGGAGATGATGGTGGTGATGGTGATGATGATGGAGATGATGGTGGTGATGGTGATGATGATGGAGATGATGGTGGTGATGGTGATGATGATGGAGATGATGGTGGTGATGGTGATGATGATGGAGATGATGGTGGTGATGGTGATGATGATGGAGATGATGGTGGTGATGGTGATGATGATGGAGATGATGGTGGTGATGGTGATGATGATGGAGATGATGGTGGTGATGGTGATGATGATGGAGATGATGGTGGTGATGGTGATGATGATGGAGATGATGGTGGTGATGGTGATGATGATGGAGATGATGGTGGTGATGGTGATGATGATGGAGATGATGGTGGTGATGGTGATGATGATGGAGATGATGGTGGTGATGGTGATGATGATGGAGATGATGGTGGTGATGGTGATGATGATGGAGATGATGGTGGTGATGGTGATGATGATGGAGATGATGGTGGTGATGGTGATGATGATGGAGATGATGGTGGTGATGGTGATGATGATGGAGATGATGGTGGTGATGGTGATGATGATGGAGATGATGGTGGTGATGGTGATGATGATGGAGATGATGGTGGTGATGGTGATGATGATGGAGATGATGGTGGTGATGGTGATGATGATGGAGATGATGGTGGTGATGGTGATGATGATGGAGATGATGGTGGTGATGGTGATGATGATGGAGATGATGGTGGTGATGGTGATGATGATGGAGATGATGGTGGTGATGGTGATGATGATGGAGATGATGGTGGTGATGGTGATGATGATGGAGATGATGGTGGTGATGGTGATGATGATGGAGATGATGGTGGTGATGGTGATGATGATGGAGATGATGGTGGTGATGGTGATGATGATGGAGATGATGGTGGTGATGGTGATGATGATGGAGATGATGGTGGTGATGGTGATGATGATGGAGATGATGGTGGTGATGGTGATGATGATGGAGATGATGGTGGTGATGGTGATGATGATGGAGATGATGGTGGTGATGGTGATGATGATGGAGATGATGGTGGTGATGGTGATGATGATGGAGATGATGGTGGTGATGGTGATGATGATGGAGATGATGGTGGTGATGGTGATGATGATGGAGATGATGGTGGTGATGGTGATGATGATGGAGATGATGGTGGTGATGGTGATGATGATGGAGATGATGGTGGTGATGGTGATGATGATGGAGATGATGGTGGTGATGGTGATGATGATGGAGATGATGGTGGTGATGGTGATGATGATGGAGATGATGGTGGTGATGGTGATGATGATGGAGATGATGGTGGTGATGGTGATGATGATGGAGATGATGGTGGTGATGGTGATGATGATGGAGATGATGGTGGTGATGGTGATGATGATGGAGATGATGGTGGTGATGGTGATGATGATGGAGATGATGGTGGTGATGGTGATGATGATGGAGATGATGGTGGTGATGGTGATGATGATGGAGATGATGGTGGTGATGGTGATGATGATGGAGATGATGGTGGTGATGGTGATGATGATGGAGATGATGGTGGTGATGGTGATGATGATGGAGATGATGGTGGTGATGGTGATGATGATGGAGATGATGGTGGTGATGGTGATGATGATGGAGATGATGGTGGTGATGGTGATGATGATGGAGATGATGGTGGTGATGGTGATGATGATGGAGATGATGGTGGTGATGGTGATGATGATGGAGATGATGGTGGTGATGGTGATGATGATGGAGATGATGGTGGTGATGGTGATGATGATGGAGATGATGGTGGTGATGGTGATGATGATGGAGATGATGGTGGTGATGGTGATGATGATGGAGATGATGGTGGTGATGGTGATGATGATGGAGATGATGGTGGTGATGGTGATGATGATGGAGATGATGGTGGTGATGGTGATGATGATGGAGATGATGGTGGTGATGGTGATGATGATGGAGATGATGGTGGTGATGGTGATGATGATGGAGATGATGGTGGTGATGGTGATGATGATGGAGATGATGGTGGTGATGGTGATGATGATGGAGATGATGGTGGTGATGGTGATGATGATGGAGATGATGGTGGTGATGGTGATGATGATGGAGATGATGGTGGTGATGGTGATGATGATGGAGATGATGGTGGTGATGGTGATGATGGGGATGATGATGGTGATGATGGTGGTGATGGGGATGATGATGGTGGTGATGGTTATGATGGTGGAGATGGTGATGATGGTGATGATGGTGATGATGGTGGTGATGGTGTTGATGGTGATGATGGTGGTGATGGTGGTGATTGTGATGATGGTGGTGATGATGGTGGTGATGGTGGTGATGGTGGTGATGATGGTGATGATGGTGATGATGGTGGTGATGGTGATGGTGATGATGGTGGTGATGGTGATGATGGTGATGATGGTGGTGGTGGTGGTGGTGGTGGTGATG
>NW_020173491.1:2824668-2870995 GCF_003031525.2 Neophocaena asiaeorientalis asiaeorientalis | reverse complement strand
TGATGGTGGTGATGGTGATGATGGTGGTGATGGTGGTGATGGTGGTGGTGATGGTGATGATGGTGATGATGGTGGTGATGGTGATGATGGTGGTGATGGTGATGATGGTGATGATGGTGGTGATGGTGATGATGGTGATGATGATGGTGATGATGGTGGTGATGGTGATGATGGTGATGATGGTGGTGATGGTGGTGATGATGGTGATGATGGTGATGATGGTGGTGATGGTGATGATGGTGATGATGGTGGTGATGGTGTTGATGATGGTGATGATGGTGATGATGGTGGTGATGGTGGTGATGGTGATGATGGTGGTGATGATGGTGGTGATGGTGGTGATGATGGTGATGATGGTGATGATGGTGGTGATGGTGGTGATGATGGTGATGATGATGGTGATGGTGATGATGGTGATGATGGTGATGGTGATGATGGTGATGATGGTGGTGATGGTGGTGATGATGATGATACCTGGCACTTTATGCCAGTCTTTGGGCAGGGGCCTGAGAACTGAGGAGGAGGTCTGGACAGGGCTTTAACTTAGGGGGAGCTCACTCAGTAGACTGGGAACTTCTTGAAGGCTTGTACCAGCTCTGATTCAATCAATGCTTGGACCCCAGAGTCTTACCAAATAGGGACCAGAAGTCAGCCAATATTTGTTCAATGATCTTTATTTTCACTTATTTACTTTTTAACCTTCAAATTAAATTCCCTAGGACTGTAGTTCTCAAATTTCATGGGTGCATCAGAAATCCCCCGAGAGCTTGTTAAAACACAGATTGCTGAACCTTCACCCAGAGTTTCAGATTCAGCAGGTTGGTGTGGGTCTGATAATTTGAATTTTTAACAAGTTTCCTGGTGATGCTGACCCTGCTGGTCCAGGGACCCCATTTTAAGAACCGCTGCCCCAGTGGAAGGAGAGTAAGAAGTCACTGTGATTCTGAATTGGGAAGCCCAGGAAGGACCAGACGTCCCTACCCCATTACTCCCATCCTGTGCCGCACATGGCAAGGCCTTCCTGGGCCACCAGGGCAAATGTCAGAGGTCTCATCCAAGATCCAGCAGAGAACCTGGGGCTAAAGCAGAGGCAGACTCTACGTGGGGAAAAGGCAGATCCCTAAGGGTGAGGGATCTCCCGTTTAGACAACAAACAGAAGGGGCTAAATATACAACTGGACCTGCTTTTTTTGAGTAAACACAGGGCCGCCTGTGTAAACACACATTGTCTACTGGAGGATTAAGAAGAACAGGGTTGGGCTTTTTTTTTTTTTCTCCTTTTTTCCTTTTTTTTTTCTTAAAGCACTGAGAAAAGCCATTAAGGGATTAACACCCCGATTTATGAAAATGGAGGATGATAAAGGAACAATGGGGTGACAGCATTGTGTAAACGACATTGATTCATTTCAGAGACAGGACTGCTAACTGGGAGAAATGGAGAAATAAATGGGACAATGAGGGGATGCTTTTACCAGCTTGTCATTAATTAGCCGAGAGTACAATTCTTTTATTGTCCTTTTTGAAAAATACAAAATTGGTAGGAAAATACAAGCACTGAGCGAAGCGATTATTCTATGTCACCGGCTGACATCTGCTTTTCCTTTTCTCCCAAAGCTTGCCTCCGGAAGTGGTTTTTTTAAGGGAGGAAAGGAAACGTTCCCACACCCCCACTCCCCACAAAAGGTTCTTGTGGGGTTGGGGAATGAAATGACCCCCCAACCCACAAGTACACCTCAAATTTCTCAGCAGTGGAGGGTGGCCTCGAAGCTAGAAACACCCCCTTGATCCTTTACCTGGAGGGAGTGAGGGCTGGGAAGTGAGAAGTGAGCAGGGTGCCCGGAGGCCTCTGGCAGTGGGTTGGGAAGGGACGTGGAGCTTGGGAGAAGGAAGATGAGTTTCTGGGAGCAGCAAGGCCAGCAAAGTAGCCCCCACTGGGCTCCACTGCTGGGCCCATGCGGCTCTGCAGACCGCCTCTCACCCATTTCGTCTACAATGGGGAACTGAAGCATTTGAAATAAGCCCGTGTTGGGATGCAAGTCATGAAAAACCTTCTCCAGATCAGGAAAGTGGGCTCAAGTCCTGACAGCAATGACTTTTCCCCAGAACAGTGCAAGTGTCAGATCTGTCTGGGGGAAGGATGCATGTCTGGATTGATGGGAGTTTAGATACAACTTCTCTGGGCCCAGGAGGGCTTCTATCAGCCTGGGCAGGGGAGCGGGGAATGGATGGCATGGGCTTAGGGCCCTGAAGACTCACAGGGTAGACTCACAGCACGTCTATGTGGACTCTTGATGGAATAAGCAGGGTCCGTGATGCCCAGATGGTCCTTAACCCCGTCGGCCCGGGCAGAGGTACAGCTGCAGAGAGAAACAGGGCTGTTTGGGTCTGAGTCCCGGCTGCCTCTCCATTTCTAAGGGCCATTTGTAAATCTGAGTATCTCACGTTTAGATTCGAACTTGTCAGACATAGAAAAGTTAGCCAACTGTGGCTATTTCTAGAAAAAGTCAAACAATCACACAAGGGTTAATAGCACTTATTTAAAAAAAAAAAAAAAAAAAAAAAGGAGCTTCCAGAAACAGTGTGCCTGGCAAAGAACTGTAAACAGCTCTCCATTGTTCTTGCCTCTGTGACTACTGGTCATTGTTTGGCCTTTAATCTGGAAACGCTATAGATATAAATATAGCTATCTTTATAGCATTGTATCTTTACAGGCAAAGATAAAACAATGGATCTTTGCATCTCTAAGCTTTATATGTATATAAAGATATCTTTATTCGGGAAGATTATGTATGTGTGCCTCACATATAAATGTTGAACCATCATAGACTTTTCTCCACACACACACACCATATTCAGTGTCTCTTGTGTGCCAGGCGCTGCTCTGGTGGTGGGCTTACAGTAGTAAACAGACAAGAAATCTCCCCCACTCTCATTCCCTACAGAATCTCCATGGCTGTCTGTGAAAACAGAAAATGAATATGTCATAGAAATAGGTCACATAATAATTAGCGCTATGGAGAAAAATGAAGCATATCTGGGGGTAGGGGGACGGCTTCACTGATAAGGTACCAGTTGAGCAAACTCCCGAGCTGGCAGCCAAGTGGGATGAAGGGTGTTCCAGGCAGAGGGCGAAGCGCATGCAAAGGCCCAGAGGCAGGAGTGTTCTTGGTGGGTTTGAGGCACAGAAAGAACTAAGCTGGAGGAGTGAGAAAACGGGGACTAAGTCCAAGACAAGGTCCGTGTAAGGGCATCGTTGTTTACCTGGAGGGTGATGGGGGCCATTGGAGGGCTGTGAACAGAGGAATGTGATTTAATGGTTGAGTCAATAGGGCCACAATGACTTCAATGGGTAGAATAGACCGAAGACTGTGTATATATTTAAGATGCTCACCTGGACTGCTTATTTCAGGCACCTACAGGGGCCAAGCAGGTCATAAAGGGAATGAATTATAGGGAATGGTGGGAAGACTGGCAAACAGGAGGTGCCTGCTGGTGTAAAGGGGCAACTACTACTCAGCTCCTGCTGCTGGCTGAACTTGAAAGATATGAACATAGAGTAGCCATATCTTGTCATCTTAAAGCAAGGCTGCATTTTCAAATGAACATTCCTGATGTTAAAGTTGAAGCCCGACAGACCACCAGTTTAGACTCTTTCCTGAATCTCTTATCAGGCAAGGAGAACTTGCACAATAGATCTTCTTACCCTTCCTTTATTATCCGGCTGCCAGGAGGCTCAAGGATACGTTTAACTTTAAAGCATTATAACTATACTGCATAAAATTCTTGGCAAAGTCCTCTCTTTCCTTCTCCCAGTTTTCATAGTTTAATATGATTTCTAAACGTCCAGTTAAAGACCATGTGCTTTTTATTATAAGCAACCTCAAATTATGGTACGTGAGGAATAAATTCTAAGTAAACTAGACTATGAGAGAATAGCTACTGTGATCATACTCTTTTATAACCATGGATTATAGGTGTTCAGGAAAAAAAAGTATTGTGATAGCATACGTTCTTAAATGCTTGCCTTATGTAGGGAAGCTTATGTTATCATGTCTGCAGGTTTTCCCAGGGACAGAGCTGGCTGTCAGTTCTCTACCTCCTCCCCCCTTATAGGTCTGTTGCTGCCAATCATCGCCTCCCCAATTCCTCCTGTTCTGCCCAGTGATTTGACTTGAAATGTCTCCAACATTCACACCCCTACTGCCAGTTCAGCCGGCCTTGATTCCCTAGAAAGGCACCTCTGGCTCATATCAATTGGAACCCATGCAAACCCTTTAGACCAGGGATCCCCCATGCCAATTCTGGTCAGTTGGAAGTGGCTGCTAAAAACACCTGTGTTAAGAAGGAATCTGAGGCCATGCTTAGGTGAAGTAGGAAAATGCAGATTGGTGGATTAGGGACGTCTGTGGTCATTAACAAGTAGGTCTTTTTCCATGGCGTGAGTAGGGGCAGGGCAGAAGTTCTCCCTTCTAATAGAATCATATATAGGGACTCAGGTGAAATCAGAGTCTGCCAACTGGAGGCTGCACGCCTGCTTTGTTTGACCAACAGTCATCAGCCTTTAAGGGTAAGGGTTCAAACTCTGTCTTCTACAGATCACACATTTGTGAAATTCCTTAACCTCTCTGAGCTTCAGTTTCCTCATCTGTAAAATAGGGAGAATAGTTGTGTCCTATTTCACAGGACAAAGGGGATGATTCAGTGTAAAGACTTTAACTCAGTTGTCATAAGTAGCCCATGAATGTTATCTATTCTTGCCTTTATTACCATTACTTTTCAGAGGGTCACTCTTGGGTCCCCGCATAGCTCTTCAAGTCCCCTCGCTCCACATGAGCAGAGACGCTCATGGAGCTGTATGCTTGCTGTACTAGAGTCAAATCCAAGGAGCCATAAGGGCACAGAAAATCCTGGCAAGTATAGCCCTGTCCAGAGAAAGCCCACCAGAGAAGAAACCAAAGCCAGTTTCAAGAGGTTTTGAGATACCGTTGGTAAATAAAACTCAAGCAGCCTGATATCTTTGGCTAAAAGCTCCGTCTTACAGTAACCAGTGGAGTCATGGTCCCAGCCTGGGAGCCACACATGCCATGGTTACTAGTCATCATCCTTTCCTTTGAGATGGCAACACAACTGCGGGGTACTAACCCTGGTGAAGCTTGGGAGAACTGGGTTCATTTGTTAGCCATGAGGCCAATGGTGGCCATCACCTGGAGAGCCTGTTAAAATGCAGATTGCAGGGCCCCACCTCAGAGTAGCTGATTCAGAAGGTCTGGGAAGAGGCCTGAGAATGTGCATTCTAGCAAATTCCCAGAGGACACTCCCACTTTGAGAACCCCTGGCTTAGGATGAGTCACTTCATCTGTAAAATGGGAGCAGCGACGCACCGCCAAGGTGGTTCTGAGGGTCAATTACCTTCGTGGACGTGAAAGTGCCGTGTATTAAATGGCACCATCTAAATCTGAGTTGTTCATCATACTGCTTACAAGTGTCCCCAGAGTGAAGCTGGCGCACAGGTACGCAATCCTAAGTAACATCATTAGCGAACCCCTGTGATGTGCTCAGCACTGCTGAGAGCGCAGGGACTGCGGAAATGGTCCCTACCCCCCCACCCCCGCAGCAGCTGCCCGTCCCGTTACCTTTCTCCTTTTACACTCAAGAAAGCCCTTTGGTATATGTTAATCCCAAACTCCTAATCTGTCCCTATCCCCCTTTCCCCTTTGGTAACCATAAGTTTGTTTTCTATGTCTGTGAGTCTATTTCTGCTTTGTATGTAAGTTCATTTCTATCGTTTTTTTTTTTTTTTACATTCCATATATAAGCGATATCATATGATATTTGTCTTTCTCCATCTGGCTTACTTCACTTAGTATGATAATCTTTAAATCAACTATAATTCAAGAATAAAAATATTTTTTTAAAAATCCCTTTGCTTTAGTATCTCCATTTTACAGGAGAAAATGGTAGCTCTCAGATTTGATGAGACTTCCCAGAGGCCACCTAGAGTGGATACTTTCTGGTATGTCTGAGCGTCTGCCAACGGCCACCCCCACACACACGACCCCCCACCCCTTCCTCTCAGAACCACCTTCACACCTTCAGAAGCTGACTGTACGTCATCTTCATGCCTTGTGACCCTGACATTCTGACCAGAGTTGTTGGATCAAAGGTTGAGCTCTGACCTAAGGTGGTCCAATTAACATCTCCCTCCTGGGAATGGAGAACTGCTAGTAAGAGACAGCGACTAAATGTGTTGACCAGAGGGTACCAGTGGGGTGCACGAGTGAGGAGGGAGAGTGATGAAGCCTTCACACAGGAAGCATCAGAGACAAGGACAAAAGTTCCTGTTTCCAGTCACTTCCTGGGCCCCTACTCCATTCCTGAGCTTGGATTCCATGATAGGGCACTGTAGAGAGTAAAAGGTTTTGTTTCTTGCTGTAAATAAAAGAAAACTTACATCAAGTGACCTTATATGACAAAGGTATTACTGAATGGCACTCATGTAGCTAAAAAGTCCAGAGGTGGTTCTGGACTGGTTTGGTTGCTGAAATAATATGACCAAGGGCCCAGTTTTTCTCTCTCTCTCTCTTCTGCCTTTTGTGATGTAGAATTCATTCTCAGGAACCCTAGGGTCCTTTGCAGCTCTAGGCTTTTCTTCGTTGGTAGCAAAATAGCTGCAGTAGTTCTGGACTTCACACCATAAACCATGCTATCCAAAGGAAGAGAGAATCCCTTGCAGTTGGCCCTGTACAAATCCTAAGATTCACGCTCATTGGCCCAGACGAGGCCACATGCCTTTCTCTGAACCAATGGACAAGGAGATAAGATATGCTCTTTGGATTGAACCAATCAGGACTGTCCCTTGGGGCAAAAGATGGGGTCTATCCCTCCCACACCATGTGATTGATATGGGAGAAAGAATTCCCTAAAGGACAAGTGGGTATTTTTGGTGGAGATGGGAGACAAAGGATAGATGCTAGGAAAACAACCAACATGAACCAAGGACATCCTAAATGTTTAATAAATGAGTCTTTTTTGTTTACTCTTTCTTGAGTTAATTTTTAACTTTCAACAAAAAATTCCTATCTAAATAGGTACATGTAATCTTCACCTTTTACTTTCATTTAGTCCAGTCATTTCTGGGAAGCCCCTGGGATACACTTGCCGAGTTTAAGTAGGCAAAAGGAAAAGAAGCCAAATCTCACTCATCAGGGAGATAGAAGTTGCGTCGAACTTGGTCAAGCTCTACAAAAATTTAACAGAAATAGACTTATTGTGACGAATAATAAGATATGAACAAGATCTGAAAGAATAATACTAAGTAAAATAATGAGAATTAATTCACAATATTAAAAATGCGAATCCTACATAATTCATAATATATCATTAACTTATAATAATCCATTTCAATCAAGATTTTGTTGCCTGACTTGTAGTGAAGGAGTCTTAGCTTCAATCACTGTGATTTTCTTTTTAAAGACTAATTTGTTTTACCAGATTTCTCGTATTTGCATAGTATGCATATAAATATTTGCAGAGAGGAAAACTTTCAAAATCTTACTCAATGAGAAGAGCGAATAAAATTTCAGAACCATCACAAATACTTAATCCATCGATAATGCTGCAGGATGGGTGTAGCTGCTTTGGAAAAAAATGCCAGAGACAATAGCCACCCACCCTTCTAGAAAATGCTGAATCACCAATGTGCCCCGACGGCAGAGAACAATGTTGTATGAAGAAAACAGATGCTGAACTCTCGAAGTCAAAGAGCAATAAAAACGTTGGACTTTTCTGGTTGAAGGCATTTTAGGAGAGCCTTATCCATGGCACTCCATGGGTAAGTGACTTATCCATCCTTTATGTTTGCCCAAAGGAATATGTGATTAAAATCATGTCTAAATACATATACAAAAGTTCTTTCAACCTATTTAATTTCAAAATCCTAATGATAAGAAAACATTGTCTGATATTTATTTATGGCATTGTTTCCCTTCTTAGTGGTTTGTGAAATGATCACTGTACCTTGACAGCATCCTGGATTCGACAGAAATATGACAGTCTCATAACCTAAAAGCTCCCATGATGCAACCCCACTGCATTATCATTGTGGGTATAGTTCGTTTTTGCTGCCAGTGGCCACTCTCCTATACTCCATACACTATTTTCTTTTCTTCCTCTCATATGCATGCATCACAGCCAAAGTATAGTAAGGCTTCACGTTTAGCTCATTCCTTGGTAAGGATACTATTTGTGGTTCTATCTGAAAGAGTCAGTGCTTTTTGCAATTTTACAGTAGCACAAATGCTATTATAGTCAAACTTTCCCTGTGGTTGAACACCTGACTTCCTCCATGAATGTAAGATCTGTAAAACATAGTAACCATATTCAAACACATTACCATTTACTGACAGGCACTGATGATTCCAATGCAAATGGAGGGCAATTCAAACAAACAAATACTTAGTGTTATCCAATGAAGTGCAAACAAGATCCGAATAAATGAGTGGGCACATTTACTTCCTGCTCAGGCATCGTTCCTTATTGGTTGGTCTTTATGGCTTCAGTGCGTCCATCCGAATGGGATTCATCAGCCAAGTTGCCTTACATCTCCCGCTATTTCTAGAAAATTAATGCTAGAATTACTGCTAGAACCATGTGAAAACATGATCGTGTCTCTTGCAAATCTTTCCTCTCGTTCATGGCTGATCATTCCATTACGTCATAATTATCATACAGCTATAGTGTAAATACATAGTTATTTCCATCTCTGTCCAGATGGTCTGTTACACGATAATGAAAGTATGTTTGTACTTACTGGGTTTAATTACCAGATAATCGGGAAGAACATGCAAATTGCTAGGTTGTTGTAACACCGTCCATTGAATCAAGGAAAACCTGTGTATTGCATATAAGTAAACAAGCTCTTACGTGGGATTATGCCCTGTAACCTGTGACGACAAGAAGGTTTGAGATTTGTTATAGGTCCATTGTGTGGGTTCTCATTACACTTGTTGAGCTCCAGATTATAAGGAAATGTAATGCGAGAGGTGATCATGCTGCCACGCCTGCCGTGGGGACAATGGGGAACTGGCCATAGGAGTGACTGAATAAGGCGCCAGCTCTTGGCTCCCAAGTCCTACTCTGTTCCAACCTAGGGCGTTCCAGAGTCACGTGCAAGCATCTATTCTCAGCCCAAACATGTACCTGCCCAAGTAATGGCAGAGAGAGAGTGAAAACTATCAACCAAATAAACCTCTCCCAGGAACAAAACGTCACTCTAGATAGAAGCCAGCTTATAGTTCTCTGGTGTGTCCAGTTTGCCACCAGTGCTATAACTAAGTGTTTTTCTCCCTTTATCACTCCAAGTGAAGCAGTCTAGATCAAAATCTTCTGATCCCCGTGACCGGACTACTGTTGCACATTCATTTTCCTACTTTCCCCTTCATGACTTCCTCTTGGAAATCCATGTTGTTCTAAAGAAGCCAACTTCATCCCTGCTTCCAGGAGTGAAACCTACAACCTTTTCAGTCAGCATCTTCTTCCCTCAGGGATTGGTTTAGGGTTGGACATATGCCTCAAGCCATTTAAGCCAATCTTAGAACAGAACATTTTCTGGAGACGCCAGAAGCATCCCTCTTAAACCTGAATGCTGAAGTCTGAAGCCTCATGAGCCACTAAAAGCCATCTTGCAACCATAAGGAAGAAACTGGATCATGAGTAACATCATTGAGCCACAGGATCAAGCTTTACCTGAAACCTATATTGATATTTTCCAATTACGTGAGGGGATCAACTCCCTTTATTGTTTATGTCACCTAGCATTGGGGTTTCTGTCAGTACGATGAGAAGCATAATAACTTATAAAATTGCCACGACTTATCTCCCTGGTTTATCACAGAAAATTCCTTATAGATTTTTTGTGCCCTGCCATCCGGACATGAGCAGCCTTCATGTTCTGATACATCATTTCTTCCCCACCCCCTCAACAGTTTTATTGAGGTATAACTGACATAACATTGTATTAATTTTCGGTATACAACATGATGATTTGAAATATGCATATATTGCAAAATGTTACCACAATCAGTTCAGTTAACATTCATCACCTTACATAGTTACAAATTTCTGTGTGCATGATGAGAACTTTTAAGATCTTAGCAACTTTCAAATATACAAGACTACATTGTTAACTTTAGTTACCAGGCTGTACATTACATTCCCAGAACTTATTTATCTTATAATTGGAAGTTTGTACCTTTTGATAACCTTCACCCATTTCACCCACCTCACCTCTGGCAACCACCAATCTGCTCTCTGTTTCTATGAGTTCAGTTTTTTTACACATATGTGAAATCACACAGTATTTGTCTTTCTCGATCTGACTTATTTTACTTAGCATAATACCTTCAAGGTCAACCCGTGGAGTCACAAATGGGAGACACTCCTTCTTTTTAATTGCTGGATAATATGCCATGGTATGTGTGTGTGTATATATGCATATATATACGTATCACCTTCTTTATCCATTCATGTGTCAGTGGACACTTAGGTTGTTTCCATATCTTGGCTATTGTAAATAATGCTGCAATCAACTTGGAGGTGCAGATATCTTTTTGAGATAGTGATTTCATTTGCTTTAGATATATGCCCAAAAGTGGAATTGCTGGATCATATGGTAGCTCTCTTTCTAATTTTTTGAGAAACCTCCATACTATTTTCCACAGTGGCTGCACCAATTTATGTTCCCAGCAACAGTGCATGCGGGTTCCCTTTTCTCCACATCCTCTCCAGCACTTGTTATTTCTTGTCTTTTTGATGATGGTCATTCTAACGGGGGTAGGGTGATATCTCATTGTGGTTTTGATTTGTGATGTTGATGATTACTTGATGATTAATGGTGTTGAGCACCTTTTAATGTATCTGTTGGCCATTTGAATGTCTCCTTAGGAAAAATATCTATTCAGTTTCTGCCCATTTTTTAATCAGATTATTTGGTTTTGTCTGTGTGTGTTATTGAGTTGTATGAGCTCTTTATATACTTTGGATATTAACTCCTTAACAGATGTATGACTTACAAATATTTTCTCCCATTCCATAGGTGGCCTAATACATCATTTCTAAAGCTTACACATTTATTGCTTTTCTTACTGGCAGAGATGGCATTCCAGCATCTACTGATGGGAAAGGCAGCCCTAGCCCTCGGAAATGAGAAGCAGAGAAAGCATTCTTCACCATGAGTGGGGGCTCAGGGGAGACACGGTCTCCAAAGTTCTGCTCTGCTCCCCGTAGAGAAGTCTGGTAGGAGGACCCTGAGGCAAGCCAGGTGGACTGTTCCTTGAGGTTACTCAAGGTTTACAGGCTAGGATGGAGAAGATCCAAGGACGCTGCTAGGAAGACAACTGACTTAAACCTAGATGGCAAAGGAAAGGCATATGGCAGAAGGAATGGGGAAGGGTCTTGGAACAAAGAGACAGAATCAGTGTGTGGAGAGTTCCCATACCCCCAGATGAAGAACATGCGCTGGGTCAGCCTGAACAAGGGGCCTCTTATCTGTCTCAGAGTCAAGGCTTGGAGCAGCCATATCAGGCTGGACATCAACTCATCCCACAAATGCTCACTGCATGTCAAGGTGTAGAGGGCCAGCAACCATCACAGGCATCGAGTGACACACATGTGCACCCCACCTGGCCCTTGCCCTCATCCTTCTTGTGACTATCAAGTGAAGCAGACAGTTAAACAAGCAATTGCAATGAAACATGGAAGTTGCCAGTCTAGAAAAGGTATGAGGTGTGGTGGGAGGATACAAGGGAAGAAACCAAACAAACTCAAGTTCAGGGACAACTTCCTACAGGAAACGAAGCCTGAGGGATGAGAAGCTTCAGTCCATGGTCGAGCAGGAGGGGAAATGCTTTGAGCAGAGGTCAAGAACATTTGTCAGGAGGCAGGAGGGGGTACACAGGTTTCTAGGAACAGAAAGTGGCCTGGCGAAGTTGGAGAGGAGCAGCATGGCGAGCATGATGGGCAGTATAGATGCAGAGGCTAGCAGGGGCCACATCTCAGGACCACATCTCGCGGCCACATCAGCCAGGCAGGGAGT
Source organism: Neophocaena asiaeorientalis asiaeorientalis (assembly GCF_003031525.2). NCBI lineage: Eukaryota > Metazoa > Chordata > Mammalia > Artiodactyla > Phocoenidae > Neophocaena > Neophocaena asiaeorientalis. The sequence continues at coordinate 2,858,904 of NW_020173491.1, read as the reverse complement.
CTACATTTTAGCTCAAAGGCAGTTTTTCACAGACAGAATGACATGATCAGATTTGCCTTTTTTTTTTTTTTTTTATAAATTTATTTATTCATTTATTTATTTTTGGCTGTGTTGGGTCTTCGTTTCTGTGCGAGGGCTTTCTCTAGTTGTGGCAAGCGGGGGCCACTCTTCATCGCGGTGCGCGGGCCTCTCACTGTCGCGGCCTCTCTTGCTGTGGAGCACAGGCTCCAGACGCGCAGAGCTCAGTATTTGTAGCTCATGGGCCCAGCTGCTCCGTGGCACGTGGGATCTTCCCAGACCAGGGCTTGAACCCGTGTCCCCTGCATTGGCAGGCAGACTCTCAACCACTGCGCCACCAGGGAAGCCCAGATTTGCCTTTTAATGGGCCATTGCTCACATTTTATTCCAAAGACGTCTCTAAACTACTTTTCAAAGGTCTTTCTAGAGGGGGCGTAAAGGGCAGGGGGACAATGTCAATAAAACCCAGAACAGATTTTCTTCTAAAACCCCTGTGCAGAAGTGAAGAGCAAACTGTGGGCTTCAGAGGCACTTGCGTCAGGAACCCCCTTTTCCACAGCTTTTTTATGTTCAAGATGCCCTTGGAATACTTTCAGTAAATCTTTTAAACTCTGTTTTTCTTTGAAGTAGGAAGCCTTGTCATTAGCATGTGATCGGGTGGCACAACCAGCATTTTCCAGACTCACGATGAGCTCCCAATCCCACCAAATGCCCTGCTCCACCTTGACCGAGATAAACTCTTTTTCTGATACTCTAAAGCTTAAGAGGGACATTAACCCAGGATGCTCAGATTCAACAAAGAAAAATGTGTCTTGAGACTGATGACAAAATTATGCCCTCAGCTGGGCTCTTATGGACCAAGACGGATGACAAAGAAAGGTGAGAAATGAGTTTGTATTGCCATGAGTTGCCCTCCCTGACATTTCTCCTATTTTCTTTTTTTATGTGACTGATTAATAAGACTCATGATCAGTATGGACAGTCATGACTGCCGCTGACTGTGTTCACAACGCACCAGGTCCAGAGCTAAGTACCTGAAATCAGCTATCTCATTTAATCCCCACAATGAGCTTGCGAGACGGGTATTATTATTCTTATTTTACAGATGAGAAAACTGAGGCCCAGAGAGGTGAACAGCAGCTAGTACTGGCCATTTGACTCTAATGTCCACAGCGCGCTTGACTCAGGAGAAATCAATTTCTTACGAACGATTAGGAATTTGGTCCCACATCCCCCCGGTCCATTAGGTTCTGTGCTGCCCAACGCAGGGTAGAGATCTGTCTGCTTCCCCAAGCATTTCTGCCTGATGAACTCCTTGGTCAGAGCCACGGCACTGAGCCAAGAGAGGCCCAAGCACCTGGGCCAAGTTTTCATTAAAATGTGTGCATTGGGGGTTGCAGGCGGGAGCTTAATGATTATTTTCAGTCCAGGTTCCTGCTTATTTGGTTTGGGTTTTGCACGATTAATTAGGAGCCTAAATTAATGAGAAGGGAAACACGTGTCCAGCTGGTCCTCCCAGATGTTCCTGGAAACAGACTCTCCAATTTGCACAGCATGACAGTGTAAACATGACGTGGGGAAGTTGCTCCGAGCTGGTTCCGTACCCAACACTCCTGGCTGTGAGGAACGGGGCCCTGCCTTGGAGTCTGTGCTTTCCCAGGTCTGAAATAATGTCTCCAATGTGCTTGCTGATCTGATTCTCTTTGGTTCCACAATAGGGCAACCATGGTTATAATTCCTCACCTGAATCTCTGGAAAGAAGCAAATTGAAATGCAGAGCAAGAGCTGGAAATAGAAGGAGATGAAGAGAGAAAAGAGCTATCTCTAATAAAGATGATGAAGTGGAAAAGTTCTCCAAATTTCAGTGGCGAGGTGCATTCATGGACACATACCAATAGTCCAGTGGTCCAGACTTCTTTCTCATCTTATCCCAGTGTTTCTTTTGTCTTTATGATGAGAACAGGCTGATTCATCTGTCCCAGTTACAGCTTGTTTGGAGCTGTGAGTGAATAAAAATAAATCAGGATCCACCAGGATGGCTCTCTATATGAAAGTCATATGACATCAGGGACCCTCCATCATGGGGACCCTCCCCTTCTGTGGCCTCCACAATAGGAAACATGGAAAAACGTACCAATATTGAAGTGGACAATGTCTAGGAAGTCCAAAGAAGGTCAGGGAGTTTTACAATGTCTCTCTCTTAATGTGTTGGCCATCTCCTCTCTTCCAGTGCTGGGAACTGGAGTCGTGCAGACGACAAGGTAAGCGTGATCTCCATCCTCCAGGAGTTTATGGGCATCTAGTGGTTCTCACTTTACTAATCACAGACATGACCAAGGATATTGACACAGTCAAGAAGCCTCCTTGGATATATACATGCGATGAATATTATTCAGATTTAAAAAGTCATTTGAGGGCTTCCCTGGTGGCGCAGTGGTTGAGAGTCCGCCTGCCGATGCAGGGGACGTGGGTTCGTGCCCCGGTCCGGGAAGATCCCACATGCCGCGGAGCGGCTAGGCCCGTGAGCCGTGGCCGCTGAGCCTGTGCGTCTGGAGCCTGTGCTCCGCAACGGGAGAGGCCACAGCAGTGAGAGGCCCGAGTACCGCAAAAAAAAAAAAAAAAGTCGTTTGAGAAATGCAAATTAAAATCACAAGGACATGCCACTACATACCTAGTAGAATGATTTGCTTAAAAAGTAAATTCCTTTACTTAAAAGGAAGGAAACTGACACATGCTACAACACACATGGACCTTGAAGACTTCTGGATGAGTGGGCAAGTTGACATCACTCTATAAACAATCTCCCTATCCTACACTCCCGCTGCAAGCCCCTTATGAGAATTGGACCATCGTTGGTCTTCACAGCATTTATTTTTGACGTGTTCCCAACACCTCTCTAGGCACTGGGGAAACGGAGGTAACAAAGACAGAGAAGGTTCCTGCCCTCAGAGGCTTATATTCTACTGGAGTTTGGGCAATAAGCAAGCAAATTGCAAACACCATCCCCAGCAGGCTCGGTCCTGGCCCAGTTTTATTTTAATCCTTAGCACTTATGACAGTCTAACATAACATATATGTTACTTATTTATGCTGTGTGCCTGTATCTCTCCACTAGAACATAAGTGCTATTTTTATTGATTTCACTGATATAAACCTGAGCCTAGATAGAATAGGATGTAGCACCTAGTAATCATTAATAAATGTATAAAATGAATAAAAGTCAACAAAAAATTAAAAGGATAATTTTGTATTGTGAAAAATACTTTAAAGGAAAGAAACTGGGTTCTGTTATGAAGTGTAACTTATGGAGAAAAAAAAGATTAAATAACTTGGGGTGTAAGATTTTAGATTAGGTGATCAAGGAAGCATTTTTTTGGTTTTGTTTTGTTTTTTAAATAATACGGCATTTGAACTGGCATCTGTAGGGCAAGAGGGAGCTCTCCATGGAGTCTTCTGGAGGACGAGTATTCCAGGCAGGAGAAACAGCAAACGCAAAGGCCCAGTGGCGGGAAAACTCTTCATGTGTTCCTGTGGCATTAAGTATTAAGTACATTCACATTGTTGTGAAACTATCACCACTATCCATCTCCAGAACGTTTTCATCATCTCACACTGAAACTCTGTACCCATTAAACAACAACTCCCCATTCCCATCACTTCCCGCAGCCCCTGGTAACCACCATCCTAATTTCTGCCTCTACGAATTTGGCTATGCTATGTACTTGTGACAAATGTCATCATACGATATTTGTCCTTTCATGGCTTATTTCACTTAGCATAATATCTTCAAGATTCATGATGTTGTAGCACGTATCAGAATTTCATCCCTTTGAATGTATATACCACATTTTGTTTATCCATTCATTGCCAGTGGATACTTGTGTTGCTTACCCTTTGGACTACTGAGAATCACGTTGCTATGAACATGGGTGTACAAATATCTCTTTGAGACTCTGCTTTCAATTCTTCTAGGTACATACACAGAAGTGAAATTGCTAGATCATCTAGTAATTCTATGTTTAATTTTTTGAGGAACTGTCTTAATTTTTTCCACAGTGACTGGGCCATTTTACACTCCCACTGGCAATGCACAAGGGTTTTAACTCCTCTACAGACACACTCACACTTGGTACGTTCTGTTTTTTCAAAATAGCCATTCTACGGGGTCTGGAGTGGGATCCACTGTGGTTTTGATTCACATTTCCCTGATGATTAATGACGATGAGCATCTTTTCATGTGCTTATAGATCATTAGTATAACTTCTTTGGAGAAATATCTATTCAAGTCCTTTGCCTATTTGTTAACTGGGCTTTCATTTTTTGTTGTTGACTAGTAGGAGTTCTTTATGTATTCTGGATATTAATCCCTTATCAGATATATGGTTTGAAAATATTTTCTCTGGTTCTCTGAAAATATTGCCTTTTCATTCTGTTGATAGTGTACTTTGATGCACAAAAGTTTTAAATATCGATGAAGACCAATTTATCAAACTTTTCTTTTATTGCCTATGCTTTTGGTTTCATATCCAAGAGATCATTGCCAAATCCAACGTCCTTAACCTTTTCCCTACTTTTTGTTCTGAGAGTTTTATACTTTTAGTCCTTACATTGAGGTCTTCCATCCACTTTTAATTAATTTTTGTATATGGTATAAGGAAGAAGTACAACTTCATTCTTTTGCATGTGGATATCCAGTTTTCCCATCGCCATTTGTTGAAAGATTATCTTTGTCCCATTAAATGGTTTTGGCACCCTTGTGAAAAATCATCTGACCATACATCTCTCTTCTATTCCATTGGTCTATATGTTTGTTCTTCTGCCAGTACCACAGTTTTGATTTCTGTAGCTTTGTAGTAAGTTTTGAAATCAGAAAGTGTGATACCTCCAGCTTCGTTCTTCTTTTTCAAGCTGGTTTGGATGCTCAGAATCCCTTGAGATTCCATATGGATTTTAGGATGGTGCTTTTTATTTCTGCACAAAGATAGCTGGGATTTTGATAGCAATTGCATTAAATCTATAGATTGTTTTGGATAGTACTGACATCTTAGCAATATTAAGCCTCCCAATCCATGAACACATAGATTTTAATTTATTTACGCCCTCTTTAATTTCTTTCAGCCATGTTTTATAGTTTTTAGTGTACAAGTCTTCTATCTCCTTGGTTAAGTTTATTTAAGTATCTTATTCTTTTTAATGATATTGTAAATCAATTTTTTTCTTAATTTTCTTTTCAGATTTTTCACTGTTAGTGTATAGAAATGCTAATGATTTTGTCCGTTGATATTGTATCCTATAACTTTGTTCAATTCATTTATTTGGTCTAACAGGTTTTGGTTTGGGGAATCTTTCTGGTTTTCCAAGATCAGAGTATCTGTGAACAGAGATAATTTTACTTCTTCCTTTCCAATTTGAAAGTCTTTTCTTTCTTTTTCTTGCTAGAACTTCCAATACTATGTTGAATGAAAGAGATGATAGTCAGCATTCTTGTCTTACGCCTCATGTTAGGTGAAAAGCATTCAGCTTTTCACCATTGAGTATAATGTTAACTGTGAGTTTGTCATATCAGGCTGTTATTATGTTTACCGTTTTGCGGAGGTTTTTTACACATGGATATTGAATTCTGTCAAAAGTTTTTCTGAATCTATTGAGATTATTATATAATTTTTATACTTCATTTTGTTAAAGTGGTGTATCACATTGATCAATTTATGGATGTTAAACCATCCTTACATACCCAGAATAAATCCCCCTTGATCATGTGTCTGAGCGTTTTAATACATTGATGAATTTGGTTTGCTAATATTTTCTCAAGGATTTCTGCATCTATTTTCATCAGGGATATTGGCCTGTAATTTTCCTTTCTGTGTGGTGTCTTTGTCTAGTTTTAGTATCAGGGTTATGCTAGCCTTGTAAAATGAGTTTCAAAGTATTTATTTTTCCTCAGTTTTTTGGAATAACTTGAGAAGGATGCATTAATTCTTCTTTAAATGTTTGATAGAATTCACTTGTGGAGACATCTGGCCCTGGGCATTTGTTTTTTGGAAATTTTTAAATTACTGATTCAATTTCATTACTAGTAATCAGTCTATTGAAATTTTTCTATTTCTTAGTGATTCAGTCTTGGAAGACTGTATGTTTCTGGAAATTTATCCTTTCTTTCTACATTGTCCAATTTGTTTGTTGGTTGGTATATAGTTGTTCATAGTAGTCTCTTAGGATCTTTGTATTGTTGTGGTATCAGTTGTAACTTCCCCTTTTCCATTTCTGATTTTATTTATTTGGGTCTTCTCTCTTTTTTTCCTGATGAATCTGTCTAAAGGTTTATCAATTTTTCTTGTCTTTTCAAAGAATCAGCTGTTAGTTTCACTGATCTTTTCTATTTCATTTATTTCCACTTTGGTCTTTAATATTTTCCTCCTTCTACTAACTTTGGACTTTGTTCTTTTTCTAGTTCCTTTAGGTGTGAAGTTAGATGTCTTATTTGAAATTTTTCTTGTTTCTTGAGGTAGGCCTATACAGTTATGAACTTCCCTCTTAGAACTGCTTTTGCTGCATCCCATAGATTTTGGAAAGTTGTGTTTCTGTTTTCATTTGTCTCAAGACATTTTTTTATTTCCTCTTTAATTTCTTCATTGACCCATTGATTGTTTAGTAGCATGTTGTTTAGTCTTGATATGTTTTCCAGTATTTTTTCTTGAAATCAATTTCTAATTTCATTCCATTGTGGTTGGAAAGGTGCTAGTATGATTGCAATCTTCTTAATTTTATTGAAATTAGTTTTGTGGCCTAACATGTGAGCTATCTTGGAGAATATTCCATGTGGACTTGAAAAAAATGTGCATTCTGCTGCTTTGAGATGGAATGTTCTATATGTATATTAAGTCTATGTGATTTAATGCACTATTTAAGGCCAATGTTTCCTTATTGATTTTCTGTCTGGATGATCTACCCATTGATGTGAGTATTAAAGTCCCCCACTATTATTGTATTACTGCCAGTTTATCCCATTATGTCTGTTAATATTTGCTTTATATATTTAGGTGTTCCTATGTTGTATACATAAATGTTTACAAATGTTATATCTTCTTGTTGGATTGAGCCCTTTGTCTTTGTCGCTTCTTTGTCTTTTGTTACAGTCTTTGTTTTAAAGACTATTTCATCTGCTAAAAGTATTTCTACCTGAGTTTTCTTCTTGTTTCCACTTACGTGAATCATCTTTTTCCATTCTTTCAGTGAATAGATTATTTTGCATTTTCTAGAATGTCATATAAATGGAATCATAAGGTATATATTTTTTCTGTCTTCTTTCATTCAGCATAATTATTGTGAGATTCATCCATGTTGTAGCATGTATCAATAATCATTCCTTTTTTGCTGAATAATATTCCATGATATGGAGTTGCCACAAATTTTTATCTATTCCTCTGTTTATAGACATTTGAGTTATATCTGGTTTTGAACTATTATGTATGAATAAAGTTGCAGTGAACATTTGGTTACAAGTTTCTGTATGAACATAAGATTTCACTTCTCTTGGGTAAATAGGATTGAACTGGCTAGGCCACATAGTGAGTACATGTTTAACTCCTTAAGAAAATGCCCAACTGTTTTCCAAAATACTCATACCATTTTATATTCTCACCATGGCGAATGAGAGCTCTAATTCTTCTACGTCCTTACCGACATTTCATATGTCTACCTTTTTTAAATTTTAGTCATTCTAATAAGATGTAGTAGCATCTTAATGTGCTTTTAATTTGCATTTCTCAGGTGATTAATGATGTTCAGCATTTGAGCATTTTTTCATGTGTTCATTTGCCTTCCACATAATCTTTTTTGTCTAAGTGTCCATTCAAATCTTTGGCTCAATTTTTATTGGATTACTTGTTTTATTTTCTTATTATTGAGTTTTAAGGGTGTGTGTGTGTGTGTGTGTGTGTGTGTGTGTGTGTGTGTGTTTATTCTGTATACAAGTTCTTTACCAAACATATAATTTCCAATTTTTTTCTTCCACAGTGTGACTTATCTTTTCATTCCCTTAGCAATGATTTCAAAGAGCAAAAGTTGTAAATTTTGATGAAATCTAATTTGTTATTTTATGGATCATGTTTTTGGTGTCATACCTAAGAAATATTTGACTAGCCTAAGATCAAAAGATTTTTCTCCCATTTTTTTCCTAGACAATGTATTTCTCTGCATTTTACATGTATCTCTAGAATTCATTTTGAGTTAAATTTTTGTTTGTTGTGAAGTATGGATCAGAGTTCTTTTTTTTTTTTTTTGCATATGACTGTCCAACTGCTGTACCACCACTTATTAAAAAGACTATGCTTTCTCAACTGAATTGCCTTCATACCTTTGTGAAAAATCAATTGTCCAGGGCTTCCCTGGTGGCGCAGTGGTTGAGAGTCTGCCTGCCGATGCAGGGGATACAGGTTTGTGTCCCGGTCTGGGAAGATCCCATATGCCATGGAGCGGCTGGGCCCGTGAGCCATGGCCGCTGAGCCTGCGTGTCCGGATCCTGTGCTCCGCAATGGGAGAGGCCACAACAGTGAGAGGCCCGCGTACTGCCCCCCCCCAAAAAAAAAAAATTGCACTCTCTTGATTACTGTATCTTTTTAAGGAGTCTTGAAATCAAGTGGTGTCAGTCCTCCGCTTTGTTCTTTTGCAGAGCTGTTTTGGCTATTCTAAGTCCTTTGCATGAATTTTAAAATCAACTTGTCAATTTCTACAAAACAAAAACCCACTGAAATTTTGATTGGGGTTGCTTTAAATCTAGATCTACAGATCAATGAATAATATTGAGATTTCTGACCCATGAACATGGCACATCTCTCCATTTATGTAGATCTTCTGTATTTCTTTCAGTAATGCTTTGTAGTTTTCAGTGTACAGGTCTTTCATCAAATTTATCACTGAAGTACTTTAAGCAGGGGATTGACATGGTTCACTTTGATGTCTAATGTAAGAATAAAAAACTGGAAGAAGATAAGAGTGGGAACAGGAAGACAGCTGGAGACTATGGCATTGTCCAGGCAAGTGATGATGGTGACTTGAACCAGGATGGTGGCAGGGGTGATAGAAACAAAAAGAGCTGACAAAATTTAATGATGTATATTTGCATGCAATTGCCATATTTTTTGTAGGTCAAAGAAGCTCTATTATTGGCAATGTCATATGATTTAACCCAATATTTTAGAGACAAGTCAGGACTCAGAAGCTGCTGATTGATTAGATGCAGGGGACTAATGAAAGGAAAGGATCAAGGGCGGCTCTTAGGTGTTTAGTTCAAGCAAATGAATGGATGATGATGCCATTTCTCAAACTCCAAAGACTGGGGGAGGAAGGAACCATTCATCCCCATTCTCCCTGACTTTCTCTTTATTCCCAAATCCTTTTTCTTTCTCTCCATCAAATTTAGCCTTTCAGGGAACACAGCTGTCACCGGGCTACATGCTTACTTTTAAACATGCATCTTTCCCACCCAGCTCCCTGTCTGACATTTTAATGACTTTTGCTGGCTTAGCCTTTCATGGGTAAGGCGTACAGAAAGAACATATTTTCTGTGCACGATTTGAGATTCGTGAATACTCCTTTGATTTTAATGCCATAGCAACATGCCCTTAACTTTTTTTTTTCTCTGAGCCCGGCCCTCATCTGGACAGGTTCTGGGCCACATGTTCAAGCAATTTGGTACAGATCATTGTGAGCCTCCTGAGTTTATAGAGGGAAGGCTAGGAACGCATGCTTGAGTTTATACTCAAATTACTATCCTAAATGACTCCATGGGGGGTTTCTTTTAGGGGTCACTGAGAGCCAGAGTGGAATGTTTTTCCTTCTTCACTCTATCCCCAGCATTGGGGCATGAGGACCATAAATGTAGGTAATGTGTTTTATAGCCAGATTCTCTAGGTTCATTTTTCCACCTCTCTCCCCACCCCTAATGATAGCCATGAAACTCCACAGAGCTGGCATCTAATCAATCAGCAGCTTCTGAGTCCTGACTTGTCTCTAAAATATTGGAAACTAACTTTGTACAGCCCTGTTTCTACCAAGGCTAAGAAATGGGTGGCTGAGCAACATACCCAGATACACTTGAAGAGAGTGACGCTTCCAGTCTGTGGCTCGGCCAGAAATGTGTGATTGCCCTCCAGCCCAATGGAGAGGTCCAAACTGAAGAAAGCCATTCATAGGGAGGGAGCGTCTCATCACTGGAGGCATTCAAGCAGTGGCCACACAACTGCTTGACCCCAAAACTGTTATAATTGGAGATTTATGCATCTGACAAGGAATTGAACTATAAACTTTTAAAGGTCCTTATAACACAGACTTTTTCTGAGACTAACATATTCTTTCATTATTTCAACAGATATTTATTGAACATCTACTGCAGGGCTGGGAATTGTAACCTGAAGATACAGCAGTGAACAAGATGGCCACCGTCCCTGCCCTTGAGAAGCCTTCAGTCCAGTGAGACTGACAAATAATAAATAAGGAATTTACAATGAGGTGATGAAAACAACTGTGTCTGTTGGGTAATGGGACAGAGTCCTTGCTGGCTTTTTACATGAGTTATCTCAAAGATGCTTCCTGATCTTAGGAGGTCAAGCTCCACTTTACAAACTATGAAATGCAGGCTCAAAAAGGTTGCATAAATTGTCCAAGCGTATACAGCTGTTACCTGCTGATGCTGGAACAGCAGCCCTAACCTTGCAGTCTCCAGAGTCTATACACTTAACTAAACCTCTGGTTAAGATTCTTATAAGGGCTTCCCTGGTGGCGCAGTGGTTGAGAGTCCGCCTGCCGATGCAGGGGACACGGGTTCTAAGGCAATGGGCCGTCAAGAGGGCGTAGGAAAATGAAAAACCAGCATGGGAGGTAACCTGTACACAACACACTGTGGTTTCTGTATATACATTGACTCCGCTGGAGAATCATTCTGGCCTCTTGAAAACCATTAGTGTCAAAGGAGTGCTCTGGGATGATGAAGAAAAATAATTTTTTACTCTGCTCTTTATTATTAGCATCAGTAAACTAGGAGGCAGCAGGACTGGGGCGTGAATGAGCTCAAGGAGGATGTTAAGGAAATCCTAACATTCAAGTTACAGGTTGAACCACGAAGAGCACAGGAATGAGGAAAAACAGAGGTAAATCATTGGACGAGAGGTTCCAGACACAACTGACAAAACCGACATAAATAAATAACTTGAACTAGAGAGGATCACTGCAAAATCCTGAGGGAACTCAAGAGTGAACTGGAACAGTTGGGAAAAATAAGTGACCCGTGGTGACCTCTGCCTCTTCTGCTGACTTTGAATTTCCCCACGAGAGTTCAGGGAAGGGATATCGTACTTAAAAAAGACTGTTTCCCAAAAAAAAAAAAAAAAAAAAAAAAAAAGGTTCTTATAAGACCAAGTTAGAGCCCAGGTCCTGAAGACCCAGGTCTCCACACGTCGTACCCACACTCTCACCTCAAGAAAGGTAAACAGTACAGGTCCCCTCAGTCCCTCTCCCCTCACTAAACATACTAGTCCGTGGAGATTTTCAAATAAAAACCATATTTCTGCCTTATGCAATTAAGTTTGCCAGCTCAAAAAAAAAAGTTAGAATAACATTTTACTTAAAACTTGAGGCTTGATGCTTGCCGGAACTCTCACTGTCTTTTTTTTTTTTGCGGTACGCGGGCCTCTCACTGTTGCGGCCTCTCCCGTTGCGGAGCACAGGATCCGGATGCGCAGGCTCAGCGGCCATGGCTCACGGGCCCAGCCGCTCCACTGCACGTGGGATCTTCCCGGACCGGGGCACGAACCCGCGTCTCCTGCATCGGCAGGCAGACTCTCAACCACTGCACCACCAGGGAAGCCCTCCCACTGTCACTTTGAAAGTGGAGAGTATGAAAGGAAAGGTGAGAGTGGTTAAGAAGACCCTACTATGTGCTTAAGGCTTGTAAAGCTCCTACCATGTGCTCAGCCCTGGAAAGGGATGAGGATTGGGTGGCTGGAATGTGACGCACAGATGAAATAAAAGGTATGCTACTTTCCCTTGATAAACTTAAAGTCTCGCTGCAGAGTCAAAAAAGAAATGAGCAGGAGGTGAGCAACAGAGGACCAAGGAAAGGACTAAGACATGGCATCGTGATATGCACTTTTCAAATCCTGGGTCTTGCTGTGTGTCTTGGACAAGTCCCTTTGCCTCTCTGAGTCTTGATTTCTTCATCAACAACAGTGTTGTCCAAAAGAGCTTTCTGCGAGGATGGAGATGTTCTCTATGTGCAGTGTTCAGTACAGGGGGCTTTTGATATACAGGTGGCTTTTGAACTCTTGGAATGCAGGCACCGTGACTGAGCACTGAATTTTTTATTTTATGTGATTTTAACGATCTTACATTTAAATAGCCACAGGGGGCTAGTGACTACCACATCGGGCTGCACAGACCTAGATAGTTGGGAGTTAGGAGGTTTCATCTATCCCAAATAATATATAGAAAGAGAACCTCAGAAGGGTGTATTCTTCTTCTGCAACTGTTGGTTTGCTTTTTTTTTTTAAAGCAGTGGTGAAACACTTGGGCTCTGGAGACAGGGGCTGCATCCCAACTTGAACTTATCTAGCTGTGAAGCCCTAAACAAGTCTATTAGCCTCTCAGTGTCTCAGTTTCCTCATCTGTAACATGGGAATAATAGTGGAACCTAGTTTACAGGGTGGTTGTAAAGAACTCAAAGAGGTAATAAACGAGGCTGTCTCAGAACAAGGTCTAAGTCTTGGTAAATCCTCAAGAAATACATATGCTTTTTAAAAATTATTATTTTTATCATTATTGTTGTTTTTGTTATTATTATTATTAATGGGACTCAGCCTCCGGGAATCACACCTTGTCTCCCTAAGCAACTCAGTCTTTATCAGGGAGGCATCAGGAACTCCCCACAGCCATCCTCGTGATCTCAGTTGCCAAAGTGACAGGATGAAAGACGAGAGTCCAAAGTCTAAGGGTACCTTCTGTGTGCAAAGAATCACATTTTCTCAAGTATAGAGAATCTCCTCCTTTCCAGCACCTGAGAAGACACTGGGAGAGTTTCATATCTTTATGGCATTGGCACCCTGGAGGACTTTGCCGAAGGGATTAAGATTGTTCTTGGGTTTCTAGACTACATGCTAAGTGCAAATCAGTAAGATAATGATTAAGATGAGACATTCAGATATTTTTATCTGGAAGATTTTTTTTTTTTAAGATTGTTAACAAAATTCAGACAGATCTGACAAAGAACACAGAACTTTTTTTCTTTCTTGACTTATTTTTAATGCTTTTAAGAAAGAAAACAGTTCTTCCAGTACAGAAATCTGTTCTTAAATTGCTTTGGATTTCATTCAATGTAATGGTTACTATGGAATTTCTGTGTATGGGCAACTAGTGGAGTGCCACTAATGTCACCAACTCATTGTGAGCAAAGCAGGTCTCAGAAATGAGTGAACTGGGCTGAACAGGGACCAGGATGAACCAAAGAGCCCTGGAAGGTGTTGTTCTATATCTCCAGCTGATGTTCCCATGTGGGAATGTGGGCATTTCTTGACAGATCTTAACTTTCCTAAGAAACACTAAAAATCTGGGTTTTTACGTAAAACATCCCAATATCCTAATTTTAAATGTTGGCTTTAAAAAACACACAAAGAAGATGTACAGGATGAACTGCCCCTCCAACACCAGGTGTAGATGGCTGAACCAAAAGAACCTGAATCTGGGACAGACCGTGGAAGGTGATTTTTAAAAGAAATCCAGACCTCAGACCAATTCTTTTAATCTGAGTCTTCCTGCTAAAAAATCCACACAATGACCTTTGGCCAAAAACAGTAAAGTCCAACCTGCACTAAAAACCAATAGCAAACAAGATTCCTGCTGATTTCAGGGAGTTGGCATTGCTGGGTCAAGACTTGACTTTTAGAGCCCTGTATTGCACTCCACTGATTTCCAGGTAACTGAACCCAAAAAGTCCTGGATTATCTTGAATTCCTGGGCAGCAAAGCAATCATTGCTGAGTCATAGAATCACTTTCCCAGAATTGTAAGGGGACAAATATCCAAGGGGATGTCCGATTCCCATCTAAACCATCCTGGAAAAGAGGGATGTCCGGCCCTGTTTCATACCCTACCACAGCAGCCTATGTCCTTCCTAGCATGTATCACGGTCTCTGATTTTTAAAATATTTTGGTTTCCTTGTTTATGGTCTGCGTCCTCCACCCCACTAAAAGGCAAGCTCCATGAGAGCAGGTACCCTGCCACTCTTGTTCACATCTGCTGCCCCAGCTCCTATAACAGAACCTGGAACGGTAGGGTTCCAAATATATATTGCTAACTAATAAATTAATAAATGATCATCAAGGTCACATTTTAGTGTCTCCAGAAACAAGAGGCTTGTTACTTCCCAAAGCAGGGCATTATTTCTTTGGAGCCTCTCACCGAATGGAAAGCTCTTATAGAACCGTTCTGTACCCACATGATCTATTAGCCCTAGTTTTATCTCTTGTGGTCACACAAGTTAAGCCTATATTCTCTTCCAACTCACAGGCTCCTAAGTGTTGAAAGATATGTATCACATCTCTTTGAGTCTCGTTTCTTTTTTTTTTTTTAATCCAGGCAAATCGCATTCATTTCTTCATTTGATCTCTTTAAAAGGGAGAACAATGGTTGGGGGTAGGAGGGAGATGGGAAGAGAAGAAGAGGGGTCAGTAAATAGGAAGTCTCGAACACAGTGCATAGTTGACAGTCTCACTGTTATTCTTACTTTCAGTGTGTATTTTAAAGCCAGATGATCTGGTTTTTCAAAATGTGCATTTCTCAGCCACATCTGGATACACACACTGAGAAATAAGCCAATGTCTTTGGGCCCAGTCACATTTCCAGGTGAATGAAATAGAAGGACCTTTTGGTTATGTTGTTCTTTTTTTAATTTATTTTATTGAAGTGTAGCTGACTTATCATGCTGTGTTAGTTTCTGGTGTACAGATATATATATATATATACACACACACATATATTCTTGTTCATATTCTTTTCCACTAAGGTTTATTACAGGATATTGAACATAGTTCCCTGTGCTATACGGTAGGACTTAGTTGTTGATCCATTCTTTATATAATAGTTTACATCTGTTAATCCCCAAATCTCAGTCCATCCCTCTCCCACCCCCACCCGCCTTGGTTATGTTATGAGAGAATGTCTTGGGCCCTTTCAGCCTTGAGATTCTAAGGCTCCATGAAGATCACCAAGCACTGTTGTATGTGTAGGGTGTGTGTGTGTGTGGATATGTGTGTGAGTTTGATGGTACAGACAGGCTTTCCTCCTAAATACATGACTCTCAGAATGCCCTTCTTTGGGGGGTCCAAAGTCAATGGCCCAGAGCAAGGGAGGAATGAGCCCAGGAATGGTGATGATGGCCTTGAATGACCCACATACCTTTGGTGTCCTGAAGAAAATTAATTTTTGTGGAAAACAGACCTACGCTTCTCTCGCTTCTCAAACTTCCTGCTTAACTGACCAAGCCTATTAGTTATCTGGCAGAGTCTGGATGGGAAACATATCAGGAGGCTGAGTCAAGACCCTCCTGAGGCCTGGACACACCAAGTTGCATGCCTAGCTGGAACCCAAATGCTACTCTCCAAGACTATGCACTGGTAAGGTCCAGTGCCCTATGAGGGACAACTTTCACAGCACCAGAAAGCCAGGGGTGAAGAAGTGGATAGTACATAATGTGTGATCAGCCGAGCCACTTTATGAAGTAGAATCAAAATGACAGCATATACAGCTGGAGACTTTATATGCCTGAATATTAGGCAAGCTTATTTTTCCCCAGAATTATTTCTTGAATAAGATGGAGTGGGATTATATTTTAAATCTGCTTGAAGGCTCTCGTGTTGTAAAAGCCTCTCTCAAATACTTTGTTTTGAAAAAACGGTACTATGTCAGAAAAACAAGTAAGCCTGAAATAACCTCAGCCATCTGGTTTGGGATGCTAAGAGAGGTCACCTGACAGAATCACTAAAGAAAGAGGGCAAAAATATTTAAAACAGATTTAGTCATTCTTCCTGGGAGAAGACATTCTTCCTTTAGTCATACCCTGGGGGTATGACTTTACAAGAGCAAGTTTTGAATATAGTTGTACACAAGTCTTTAAATTATTGGTTCAAAAAGCAATGTGGTAAGTTATTAGCACTGATGATCATGAACAGTACTTGTGCATTGGGATAAAACTTCCAGTGAAAACATCATTCAAAGGTTCAAAAAGCCCAGTATCTGGACACAAAGAAGGACATTTTGTAATTGTATAAGCGTCAATTGAACAAGAAGATGTATCAACTATAAATATATATATACATCTAACAACAAAGGCCCCAAATTTATTAAGCAAAAACTGACAGAACTGAAGGAAAAATAGACACTCAATCGTAATAGCTGAGGACTTAAATACTTTATATAATGGATAGAACAGAATTAAACAGAAGATAAACAAGAAAATAGAAAACTTGAACAGCACTGTAAACTACCAAACCTTGTAGGCATCTTTAGAATACTCTACCATGGACAACAGAATATACATTCTTCTCAAATGCACATGGAACATTCTCCAGCATAGGCCATATATTAGACCACAAAACAAATCTCAATAAATTTAAAAGAAGTAAATTCATACAAAGTATGTTCTCTAACCATGATGAAATAAAATTAGAAATCAGTAAGAAAAAGAAATTTGAAAAATTTATAAATATGTGAAAATTACACAATACTCTCCTAACTAAACAATGGGTCAGCAAACAAATCCAAAGGAAATTAGAAAGTACTTTGAAGTGAATGAAAATAAGAACACAACAGGGAATTCCCTGGTGGTCCAGTGGTTAGGACTCCAAGGGTCTAGGTTCAATCCATGGTTGGGGAACTAAAATCCCACAAG
This sequence comes from Neophocaena asiaeorientalis asiaeorientalis, assembly GCF_003031525.2. NCBI lineage: Eukaryota > Metazoa > Chordata > Mammalia > Artiodactyla > Phocoenidae > Neophocaena > Neophocaena asiaeorientalis. The sequence continues at coordinate 2,841,950 of NW_020173491.1, read as the reverse complement.
CTTCACGGTGTGGCCAAAAAAAAAGAGAACACAACATAACAAAATATGGAATGCAGCTAAAGCAGCACTTGGAGGGAAATTTATAGCTATAAATGCCTGTATTACAAAAGAAGAAAGATCTCAGATCAATAACCTAAACTTCCACCTTTAGAAACTAGAAAAAGAAGAGCAAACTAAACCCATAGCAAGCAGAAAGAAGAAATAATAAATATTAAGAGAGGAAATAAATCAAATAGAGAATAGAAAAACAGTAGAGGAAATCAATGAAACCAAAGATTAGGTCCTTGAGAAGATCAACAAAATTGACAAAACTTTAGCCAGAATGACCAAGGAAAAAAGAGGGAATACTTCAATTACTAAAATCAGGAATGAAACAGGGAACATTACTACTTATCTTGCAGGAAAAGTAGAGTATCCATGCTTTTGTTGGTACTGACAAGCTGATTCTAAAATGTATATGAAAAGGCAAAGGAACTTAAATAGCCAAAATAATTTTGAAAAAGAAGAACAAAAGTTGAGAGACTTATACTCCCTGTCCTCCAAGACTCAACACAGGTGTTAGTCTCCTGTGCAGCCATCTTTTATTCCCTCAACTCAGATTTCAACACATCTCCTCCATGTTCCAATAGAAAATTACACAAACCCTCAGTAGATCACTCATTGCCCCATATTGCCTGACCTGCTTCTTGAAGATAAACATGGTATCTTTCCTTCTTGTACCCTCAGGACCCAGCAGAATGCCCCAAACAGAAATGATGGTTAATAAAAGTTATAAATAATAAATAATAATAATAAAAGTTATTTTATGGAAGGGTAGATGGATGATAGGTAGATGGATGATGATCTTAGAATCTTTTACCTGTGTACAAATAGATGAGGCAGTGTGGTTTCTCTTAGATCAATATCACAGAGGAAACACGAAACTGGGAAACCAGAGAACTCCAGTTCTGCCACAAACCCCCATATGACCTTAGTCAAGTCACTTCCCCTTTCTGATGCTCAGTCCCATCTGGAAAATGTATGAGTTTTACTAGATGATCTCTAAATGTCATCCAGATTTAGGTTCTGCTATCCTAGGACTAAGCAGGCTCCTCTATCCATGTCCAGCACATTTAGCGTTTGATGCAATTGGCCTGTTAAAAACCAAATTCAGTGGACATATTCATTAAATCTCGCAAAGTGGCCAAACCAGCTGAGTACCTAAACACAATACTCTATCTCTCTCAAAACATTGTACACAACTTAAAGTCAGTGCCTTTGAGCTCCTTTTGTAGAGAATGTACATGGCACTCAATCAGCATTCACAACAGGTTTTTGGCATGAATAATTTGTCAACCACAACAAAGTCACCCCGTAAAATGACCCTAAATTCCATTTTCTGTTACTGATGGGGAAGGCCATGTGATGGGAATTTATGGGGTGCCTCAGGTTTGACAGACAGTCATGTGGGTAAAAGAAAAGGGCAAAGGAGGTCTCCTTTGGTATTTAAAATCATGGGTCTCCCTGTAAAACCTGGAAGTTGTTTCTGAACGTATCATAGCAAAGGAAAGAACGGCTAAGTGATTTTCTTGCCTCTGAATTTCAAAGACATTCTAGGGCTTCCCTGGTGGCGCAGTGGTTGGGCGTCCGCCTGCCGATGCAGGGAACACGGGTTCGTGCCCCGGTCCGGGAGGGTCCAACATGCCGCGGAGCTGCTAGGCCCGTAAGCCGTGGCCGCTGAGCCTGCGCGTCCAGAGCCTGTGCGCTGCAATGAGAGAGGCCACAACAGTGAGAGGCCCGCGTACCGCAAAAAAAAATAAAAATAAAAAAGATATTCTACCTCAAACCTGTATTATTTCTCAGAGATTTTCTTAACACAGAGAAAATTGGCTTGGTCTAATTTCAGAATTTTAGCTCTTTTAAAATTTTGACCAAGACACTCACTCAATTTCTCATTCTGATGCCAGCCACAAGAGATTTGACCACAACAATTTTCATCATCCTTGCCTCGGCCAACATGGTGGTTTAAATCTAATAGTTGGACACAGACCCTTGGAATTACTCAACTACCCCATCACCACAGCAACATTACTCAATTTTATGTTAGAATATTTTCCAGGGGTGCTGAGGACCACGAAAGCTCCTCATTTTACCATCCTAAAAAAGCATGACCCTTTTTAACAAAAGAAAAAAATCATACTTTAGAATAAGGGAGCTGGCCATTTTTCCAGTGGTTTCCTAGAACTCATTGTTCTTATTCTAGAACTATTACAGTTTAAAACACCCAGAGCTAGAATCTGCTTCTTTAAAAACACTATTTTATATTAACTGTGCAAAGTGTTTTCTTTTAGTCACTATGAGAAATTCTTAAACATCACTGAAAAAAATCTAAAAGTTTTAAGCAAAATTATAATTTTGGTTTACCATTTCCCTAATTTGATTTCTCGTAGAGAAAGACAAAACTAGACAGCAGGTTAAAAATGAAAAAAAAAAGACACATTTCTCTACTTTTTAAGGAACCTCACCAAAAGGCTATTAGAAACCAATGGAAATGCATCGGTGAAGAATACAGGCTCATTAAAGAATGCAAAGGCGTCTCTGTATATATTTGTTTGGTGACCTTGGGACATAGTTTTAGAATTTCAACTACAGTATATGTGTCATGCCAGGGGCCTGAGAATTTAACTGGTGAGAACAAAGTGAGTTCCCCAGTGCATTCACATACCAGCATTCTCACTGTGGCTGTGTACAAATTAAATGAGGGGAATCTGAATATCTGGCTTCCTGGGAAATAAGAGGTCAGAGGGTTTATTAGCAGCATCAAGCTTTCATTGCCCAGATGCGTGGAAAGGAGCAGTGGCCTGGAAGTCCAAGTGGCAATGCCACTGCCTTCCCGGCACCTAGGGGGGGTTCCCCCTGCCCCAATTTTATTCCATTACCTGCCTTCTGTGCCAGTCTCCTCCTCTAAAAAGAACTAGTTTGTGGACCCTAAGAAAGGATCCAAGGAAGAATCCTTTTGGTTTTGAGGAGTAGCTAGAAGCAAACTCTGGATGCATCTTAATGTGTCAAATGGTGAGACAAGTGAACTAAAAAAATAAGAGAACAAGTCAGGCCTGGTCTCAGCAGAGATTTGGGGAGCGAGGGGCAGAGGAGATGGGGCCTTGCCATGGGCCTAACACTTCAATCTCTCAGCAGTCATCTCAGCTTCCCTGTCAGGGCATCCTTCTACACTTCCCGGGAAGGAAAAGGCAATGGCGATGACACCCCTCACATTCACGTCACTGCTTGTCATACAAGATTCAGTCGTTTCTCACCATCAGGACCCAAACACCCACCCCATGAGAGAAAAGTAATCCTGGCAGGTAGGCAGATTTTATACAAAAAATACTTAATAATATAGACAGATAGAAAGATAGATAGAAATAGATAGATGATAGATAGATAGATAGATGAAGGGAGGGAGGGAGGAAAACAGGAATGAAAGGAATTGAAGGTTATGGTTGCCTGACAATGCTCATTGGGATTACAGAATATAAACCTTCTCCTATCCTGAAATGCCATACTTCATCTTTGGCAAATTATGGAAGAACATATCATTTCAAAAAATATTTAGTAGACACCACTATTTGTCGAGTGAAATCCCTCGCAGGCTGTGGGGCACAGCTTCCCATGTCTGGCTGAATCACCAAGGGAATTCTTCAAAAATACTCATTCCAAGGACCCAGCCCAAAGATCCTGACTCTATAATCAAGGGTGAGACTAAGCCTCTCTCTCTCTTCCCTGGGTCATTTTACTGATCTTGGTAGTTTGTGCATTTCTGCTATAGGACATTCAAAGGAAAGCCAATACATAGGGACTTCTGGCCTAGAGAAATGTAAACACAATCTGATTCCCATCCGAACGCAAAGTCATCTGAGAAAATGCTGGAAAAGGACTAGGCTGAAGGCTAGAGCTGAACCTTAGCTCAGTGGCCTATTCACATGGTCATCTTGGCCAAGCCACTTAAAGTGAGTTTTCTCCAGTCTAAAATGAAGGGCCTCTGTTCTGTGGGGTTGCTGAATGCGTGGAGTAAAGCACCACATGCAAAGCACTTAGCACAAGGCCTGGGACAAGTGATGAGCATTTTAAAAAGTTGGCGAATGTTGTTATTCTTAGAGAGGTCAGGCCCTATTCAAGTGCTGTGAAAGACAACAGAGGGGAGATAGGTTGAGAAAGTGATATTTGTCAAGGATAATAGAATAGTATTAATAATCATAATAACAGCTGGGGGCTGCTTACTCTGTGCCAGGCTCAGTGCTGGGAGAGTTTTTAGAGAAACATTGTTATCAGTTCCAAATAGCAAGGTCCTTTTTCCAATCCTGCATGGTGGCCCTTCCTTAGTTATTATAACTGGGGTCCAAACCAAGCTCTACCCATGCTGCAGTCAAAGGTCAGAAGCCAAGGATGGACCTTGGCAAAATCGTGACACAGGGTTGCCTGCTTCCTTTTTCGGTCACCTTGGCCTGACCCCAGACACTTCTTAACCATCCTTGAGCCTTGCCCTTCCTCCCAGGAAAGGACAGATAAACTCAGTCCCAGGAGCTATAAGTGATACATGGACTCTAAAAAGTTCACCCCCTACCCACTGCCACCTGGAATCTTGCACATTTTCTGAGACCTAGAAGCCTTCAGCCAAGGAAGTTATCTCTGATTGAAGGACCAGAGATACCCATGGATCAGACAGTAAGGTGCTCTTAGGGAGGCAGGAGCATCGCCCCTCATGTCAGACACTTGCCCACCCACAGGAAGTGAGCACCTGCCTGCCCCTGAGGGACAGCACTTCATAGTTTAGGAAGTCCTCTCAACCTATTTTCTCATCAGTGTCTCTCAGCAGTTCTGTGATGTAGACAAGAAAGATGAACCAGTGGCTAGAGCCAGAAGAGCCCTTAAAGATGATGGAGTCCAGAGTTCCCAAAGCACAGGGTGCATTTAATACACAAGCTGACTGGAGCTGCTACAGGTCACAGCATGTCCTCACTTTCAGCTCTCATTCTATCCTTCTGATTAGTTGTAGAGGAAAAAATTCTCCATGGATCCTAGTGTGTTTCTAACACTGGCCCAGCTTCCCTTTTAAGAACAACAAGTGGACCTATAGCTCAGAATTCTTAGCAAGCAATAGAATTTTTTTTTTTTTTCCTGGCCATGCATCATGTGGGCTCCCATTTCCCCGACCAGGGATCAAACCCATGCCCTTGCAGTGGAAGCACAGAGTCGTAACCACCAGAGCACCAGGGAAGTCTCCTAGCTAGAATTTAATAACAGTTATTTGTTTTGTTTGCATTATACTTTTTTCCTTTATGTCAGTTGGTTCTCCATTCACGAAAGTGAATAAAGATTCCTTTTGAAAAACTTTTATTGGGTAAATTTAGTGAGTCAATTAAAAGGAAAATATTAAGTAAATTAAGAATACGTATTCCCGCGTATGATTAAAAGTTGGAAAAACGATATACATGTATGATTTGATTCTGGAAAACCCTCACCAATCCACCCCATCACCTGCCAATAGAGAGCCAAGGCTAACTCCAAGGTCACTTGCTTGCTGGTAGTAGAATTCATCCTGGGCTCTTTCCGTACGTGCAGCCAACTCTAAGGCACGAGCAACTGAGAAAATATGGTGTCTGGTTCCAGGTGAGCAAAAGGAAGCCTCAGTGATGGAGCAGGGAGTCTAAAGGAAAAGGCCTTGGAGATTCTGAAATCTGATCAACAGTGAACCTGTGGTAGGAATCTGTCTGCAGGATTAATTCTACTTCAGGAAGCAAAGTTCAGGGAAGGAGCGCAGCTAAACCCTAGAGTTCACGGCCTTTTCCTCTGCCGAGAATCTATCTGTGGCTAAAATAGAAACATCTCAGGACCAGTCTCCCTGGCTCAGCCGTTGGACCTTAGGAAATAATATATGAACATGTGAACTAAAAGAGCCGGTATGGGGCATCACTGAGTATCAGCAGAGATTCTTACCAGAATGAATAGCTACCAGACTGCACTGGACCGGTCTTCAATGGTGACCCCATGCAGCAGGGGTAAGCAATAGCAGTAGTATACTGATGAGCTCATTAATTCTTTTTTTGCTTGGTGTTTGCACTAGAGTCAACCTCCTTGGGTTAAAGCGTGGTTTCTCACCTTTGGCACTATGGACGTTTGTAGGAGGCTACCACGTGCATTGTAAAATGTGTAGATGCATCTCTAGCCTCTACTCATTAGATGCCAATAGCAGTTTCTTCCCCGGCCCCTACCCAGTAATGACCAAAAAGGTTTGCAGACATTGCCAAATGTCCTCAGGAGGTGAGGGCGCAAAGTTGCCCCAGGTTGAGAACCACTGGTCTAAAGTAAACCCAAGAGGTCTTGAACAATTTAAAGAGAGTATAGAGTTCTCAAGAGGGAAATATTCTACATCTTGGTTCTAGGAGATACAGGATAAATTTATTAGGAGAAATGGCGTTTGTACAACAGAACTTTCTAGATATAAATATAAAGGGGCCTGGTGTATAGTCAGTGCTCAATAACATTTTAATTTCCTTGCCAGGCTCTGGTTGTTTTGCATGTCTAATCTTCCATGAGCTTTTAAAGATCCCTGTGAATGTGTATATGCTAATTTCAAAATTGGAAAGAAAAAGTAGACGGAAGAAAAAGGGCACGCGTGTTCAATTAAAGACTTCTCGTATAAAATGGTACAAAACCAAGGCAGCAAAAGGCATCATGGCTTCTTTTGCTTTTGTCAGCTCAATATTCCTTCCTTCCTCCTTCTAGGTATAGTGTCTGCCTTTTCTTTGGGGGACGTGACAGCTTCAGACACCTTACCCAGTCTCGGCCACAGGGTGAGAACAGAAGCTAACCAAGGCCAATCAGAGTGTCTTTCCTAGGACTTTGGTTCTTGAGTAGAGGTGCACGGGGACGGGTGTTTGGATTTCACCCATAGTATTGTTGCCCTTGAGAAAGACAGGTCATGGCTGAGATCACCAGAGATGCTCTGGGTCTAGGTAGAAGCCCTCTCCCATTCCTTTTTCTTGCCTAAGTTAATAGAACCCTGTCTCTCTATTACTTGAAATTAAAGAACCTCATAGCAGAGTCTTTAAAACTCAGAGTGACACAGATTGGACCAGCTTCCTGTAATGGTAGCTTTTTGAAATTAAATTCTATTCAACCGATTAGAAATATGTTGAAATCAATGACAAATACAATGCAGGTAAACTGAGTCAATTGCAAGGGAACTGGGGGTGTGGAGAGGAGGCAGGTAGTTTAAATGTAAAAGAGGAAAAATTAAATCAATATAGTCGGCACTGGACAATTGTAGTACGCATTCTACACAGAGAACCAACCATTAGCATATTAGTCTACTTGGGTTAGACATATCGGGGGGAGGGGTTCTTGTATTAGGGAATGGATTATGTAAATAGATACAGAATTGTTGCATCGTAGAATTGACCCTGCTCAAAGCCAGCTAATCAAGCTTAGCAGAGATAGAGAAGGAGAGAGAAAACTGTCAGCCCCAGTTTCTTCGTGCCTCTCACAATTGAGCATCTTGCCCCAGTGAGTGTGACTTTATATTTTTCACACAGAACCCCTAAATGACTTCATCCAATGATCAGCTGACAGAGCGAGCTGCCTTCTAGCGCTGGAGGGAATTCTAACAGAGTCGGACTTACTGAGAACATGATAGAGAGTCATTGAAATGTTTTGCTTTGAAACCATTTGTAATTTTTGTTTTGTTTTTACATTTACAGTCAGAATCCTTGTCAGTTATACTTATTTGTCCTGGTGGAATGGCCGCAATTGGTGTGTGCCCATATCCTGTCATCATTCAACTCTGCAAGCTGAAGGCTTCTTGAAAGGAAGACCTGATTCTCTGCCCGGGGGCTCTTTTTCTGGGAGTGGGGAGTGGTGGGCTGTGAACCCCTCCAAAAGCAGCCTTCACCTGACAGCAGACAGGGAGTTGGTGGATAAATAGAGCTCCCTCGCCTTCCAGAAGGTTTAACTGAAATGACTGTCCTGCTCTGACGTCCCAAGTTCTCAGTGGGACTGAGTCCCTCTTACCCACGCTGACAACCCCCCTTTATTAGGCTGCCTCTCCTTTCCTGTCTCACTTATAAATCTCTTGCTCTCAAAGTCTTATCTTGGGATCTACCTCTGTGGGAACTCAAACCAAGACTCCAGACGTTTTTAACATCTAGCATCCTCACCTCACTGCTATGCTCCAAAAAGGAAAGTTCAGTGGTGCTTGATGGTCAAAATCCAGCATTGTCTACTAAGCCATTTTCTCAACTAGAACTACAGATGTATGTACAGCTTATGTACTTTCAAGGGCCTGCAAAATGTTTGAGACCCGAAACAAAGGCATTGGTCCAAAATATCAAAAGAAATCTGCAAAACCAAATGTAATATACATTTGATTAAATGTCTGCCAAATGTAGTATGCGGTCAACTAGTCAACCCCAGCTCAAAGAGATTTCACGAGCAGCTGAATGTGAATTAGAACTAACACAGGGTGTGGGTATTTTTAAATGCTTGTAAGAGGTAGGGCAGAGTGTGAAAAGCATGCTAATGGGCTATGAATGTTATAAAAACTGTCCTGGGGGTTGAGACTGGAATCCGTGTGTCCAAGACAACACTTGGACTCTTCAAAACAGAGGAAAAAATGTCTTTCCTGCTCACCCTGCCCTCCCCACCCCCAGAGTTATAGATCACTATCAGAAATCTTTTCTGGGGAGAAGATGTCACCAGCGTTTAGAATCCAATATTTACCCTGGCTTTGTTCTGCCTTTGCAGGAATCCATGGTCTGCAGCAGTTCTGAGGGAGTCACAGTCTCCCCAGCCAGATTCTGACACCTCTGGGCCCCTCCCCCGTATTAGCTTTATATCCAAATGTGACCCAGAGGCGGCAAGATTCAAGGTGATCAATGACAGCTCCAATCAAAGCCACCCAGGTAGGCAGTGCACTCACGGCTCCTGATATAAAAGGTGTTTTATTTCTCATCCCTTTATTTTTGTCACTGAAAGAATGCTTCCCACGTGTGGATTCATTAAAGTGTAAACATTAAATATTGATCGATGGATTATCAGCGTGGAGCAGTGGCCTCCCGTCTGATTGATTCCTGCACTGATTTATTGTCATATTTGGGGAGTCATTTCGCTTGATAACCAAGAGGGATGGCCTGCCTCCCCCCTGCCACGTCGACTCCACTCCCCTCTTTTTTTCCCGGTACCTCCTCTTATTCTTCTAGGTGACATCTGAGTTCCAATAACTAAAACATCTTCATCTTACTGTCGAGAGAAGAGTGTGTGGCCTGACATTTGTTTTGTGCATGTGTAGGTCCGTGTGTGTCTCCCAGGCAATTATCAAATCAATTAACAACACAGAGAATAACAAATCTACTTGCTTCTGTGGGATATTTCTGATTAACAGAGCTTGCCCCTCCAGAGCTCTGTGAAATATGATTATGGGCAAGTTCTGAGGAGAGATGGGGAAGAGTATAAAATGAAACAAAGAGAGAAAAATAAAACCTGTAGGTCTACTCTTGTCATTTTTCTGAGGCGTGTTTTCACAATGGAACTAGAAAGTGGGGAGGAACTAAAGCCACCGTTCAGAATTATAATTGGTTATAAGGCTCTATAGATATGAATAGACATACCACATGTCATCAGATTGACTCACACAAAATTATGGTTTATAGAGGTCAAAAATGATCAAATACTGACAATTTCATATGGCTCCTCCTTACATATTTTAAAAATTTAAGATGATGATGATGGTGGTCGCGTCGCACAGCTTGTGGGATCTTAGTTCCCCGACCAGGGATTGAACCCGGGCTCACAGTAGTGAAAGCACAGAGTCCTAACCACTGGACCACCAGGGAATTCCCAAACTTACATATTTAAACTCCATTCTGAAGTAGGGTATGAGGGTTATTGTTTATCCCATTTGCAAATGGGAAAATTTGCCCAAAAGTGGCAAGTCACAGACAGCCACAATTTAGTTTGAGTTTTGGCATAAACGAGGCACTCATCGAAATGCTTTACATAATTTCCTCATGGAAAACCTATCACAGTCTTTGAGGTAGTGCTATGGTCTGAATGTTTGTGCCTCCCCAAAGTTCCTTAAGATTGGAAATCTTATCCCCCAAGGTGATGGTATCAGGAAGTGAGGCTTTGGGGAGGTGATTAGGTCATTAGGGTGTAGCCCTCATGAATGGGATTAGTGCCTTATAGAAGGAGCCTCCAGAGAAATCCCTTCCTGCTGGCCCCCTTCCACCATGTAAGGATAGAATGAGACATCTGCAACCCAGAAGAGGGCTCTCATCCAACCAGGCTGGCACCCCAATCTGGGACTTCCAGCCTCCAGAGCTATGAGAAAATAAATGTCTATTGTTTATAAGCCACCTCATTATTTGTGATATTTTGTTATAGCAGCCTGAAGGGACTAAGACAGGTAGGCACTATCGTTTGACCCATTTTACTGATGAAGAACACAAACAAATAAACAGAGGAAAAAATGTCTTTCCTGCTCACCCTGCCCTCCCCACCCCCAGAGTTATAGATCACTATCAGAAATCTTTTCTGGGGAGAAGATGTCACCAGCGTTTAGAATCCAATATTTACCCTGGCTTTGTTCTGCCTTTGCAGGAATCCATGGTCTGCAGCAGTTCTGAGGGAGTCACAGTCTCCCCAGCCAGATTCTGACACCTCTGGGCCCCTCCCCCGTATTAGCTTTATATCCAAATGTGACCCAGAGGCGGCAAGATTCAAGGTGATCAATGACAGCTCCAATCAAAGCCACCCAGGTAGGCAGTGCACTCACGGCTCCTGATATAAAAGGTGTTTTATTTCTCATCCCTTTATTTTTGTCACTGAAAGAATGCTTCCCACGTGTGGATTCATTAAAGTGTAAACATTAAATATTGATCGATGGATTATCAGCGTGGAGCAGTGGCCTCCCGTCTGATTGATTCCTGCACTGATTTATTGTCATATTTGGGGAGTCATTTCGCTTGATAACCAAGAGGGATGGCCTGCCTCCCCCCTGCCACGTCGACTCCACTCCCCTCTTTTTTTCCCGGTACCTCCTCTTATTCTTCTAGGTGACATCTGAGTTCCAATAACTAAAACATCTTCATCTTACTGTCGAGAGAAGAGTGTGTGGCCTGACATTTGTTTTGTGCATGTGTAGGTCCGTGTGTGTCTCCCAGGCAATTATCAAATCAATTAACAACACAGAGAATAACAAATCTACTTGCTTCTGTGGGATATTTCTGATTAACAGAGCTTGCCCCTCCAGAGCTCTGTGAAATATGATTATGGGCAAGTTCTGAGGAGAGATGGGGAAGAGTATAAAATGAAACAAAGAGAGAAAAATAAAACCTGTAGGTCTACTCTTGTCATTTTTCTGAGGCGTGTTTTCACAATGGAACTAGAAAGTGGGGAGGAACTAAAGCCACCGTTCAGAATTATAATTGGTTATAAGGCTCTATAGATATGAATAGACATACCACATGTCATCAGATTGACTCACACAAAATTGTGGTTTATAGAGGTCAAAAATGATCAAATACTGACAATTTCATATGGCTCCTCCTTACATATTTTAAAAATTTAAGATGATGATGATGGTGGTCGCGTCGCACAGCTTGTGGGATCTTAGTTCCCCGACCAGGGATTGAACCCGGGCTCACAGTAGTGAAAGCACAGAGTCCTAACCACTGGACCACCAGGGAATTCCCAAACTTACATATTTAAACTCCATTCTGAAGTAGGGTATGAGGGTTATTGTTTATCCCATTTGCAAATGGGAAAATTTGCCCAAAAGTGGCAAGTCACAGACAGCCACAATTTAGTTTGAGTTTTGGCATAAACGAGGCACTCATCGAAATGCTTTACATAATTTCCTCATGGAAAACCTATCACAGTCTTTGAGGTAGTGCTATGGTCTGAATGTTTGTGCCTCCCCAAAGTTCCTTAAGATTGGAAATCTTATCCCCCAAGGTGATGGTATCAGGAAGTGAGGCTTTGGGGAGGTGATTAGGTCATTAGGGTGTAGCCCTCATGAATGGGATTAGTGCCTTATAGAAGGAGCCTCCAGAGAAATCCCTTCCTGCTGGCCCCCTTCCACCATGTAAGGATAGAATGAGACATCTGCAACCCAGAAGAGGGCTCTCATCCAACCAGGCTGGCACCCCAATCTGGGACTTCCAGCCTCCAGAGCTATGAGAAAATAAATGTCTATTGTTTATAAGCCACCTCATTATTTGTGATATTTTGTTATAGCAGCCTGAAGGGACTAAGACAGGTAGGCACTATCGTTTGACCCATTTTACTGATGAAGAACACAAACAAACAGCAAACCAAGGCTTCAAGAGGTTAAATATCAGTGGAGACCTTGTTGGACACATAAGTTTAAAGATGTCAACATCCCTGCAGTATGTTTAGTTCAAGGCATTTGTGGATCAAGGGAGACTCCAGGGGTCCTGACTCCAGTTAGCAGCATGCATGGTCCAGTGGCCGCATGGATGCATTGGAGACTTTCTCTTGGAAAGCTTCCTGTTTCCTGACTCCTTCCTTTTGGCAGGAGAGAAGGTGCAGGCACTGTCCAGAGTGCAGAGGAAATATCAGTGGAGGGTGTCGGACTCTATTCTTTAAGTTGCTTTAAGAACAGGAGCCCAGAGTCAGGTCCTGCTTTAAAGAAGTGAGCATTTGACGCCTTCTTTGCTCCAGAAGAAAAATCCAAAGAGAATTTCCCAGTGGCCTCCAGCCACCAACATCCTGTCTAGATGATGTCCTCAGGGAGGTGAGAGTCTGGTCTCCTATGAATTATCAGACTAATTATCAAAAGGAACTAGAAAAGGAAGCCAACACACTGCTTCCCCCTCTACCTCCCTGGAAATTCTAGCCGGTGGCTCAGGGTCCTCCCTCCCCACAGGACCCTGCTTTTTTTTTTTTTTTGGTACGCGGGCCTCTCACTGTTGTGGCCTCTCCCGCTGCGGAGCACAGGCTCTGGACGCGCAGGCTCACGGGCCCAGCCGCTCCGCGGCATGTGGGATCCTCCCGGACCGGGGCACGAACCCGTGTCCCCCGCAACGGCAGGCGGACTCTCAACCACTGTGCCACCAGGGAAGCCCCAGGACCCTGCATTTTATACTCATGTCTCCAGGGCCTCCCTGATGCTGCTACCATATTATACAAATTGCATCACCCAGTAACATGCTTCTCCACATGGTTAAGAGTCTCAATGAGCCCTCTGCTCTCTCCAGGACCTGTCAGATCTCCCACAACTCCTTCCATCTTCTTTGATTGGCACTTTTCAAGGATGATCTAGATAAAATAAAGCATGATTGGCCATTATGGAATGGCTATCTTCTTTAGAAAGCTTCATACTCTGCATAAGGGCAATATATAACTATGAATTATTGATTAGCGGAAAATGTATCCATTGATGACCACTTTCAGAAATTCTCCTGGTACAAACACATCCCACTATCATAAGACTTTTTTTATGAAAACATTCAACTGAAAATGCTTTTCTTCCTTTGCACGTGTGTGCCTGTCTACTGTGTCTTTGTTGTTATTGGTGGTGTTGTTTCTTCTCCAGCTTCTTGAGTTGAATGTTCAGTTCATATATTTTTAATCTTATGCTTTGATAAATCCATTTAAGGCTATACATTGTTCTCTGAGTACTATTATAGCTACATCCCAAGGCCACGTCTGGTACGTGGTACCATTAATTTCTGAATAGTTTATTATTTCAGTTTTGGCTTTGTAATCCAAGAGTTTATTTGGAAAGGTGTTTTTAAATTTCTAAGAGAAAAAAATTTGCAGCATATTTTCTAGAAACATTATCTCAGTAAATTCTAGGACTAACTACATTTCCTTAATTGTCCTTTTCAAGTCAATTTCATAGCTCTTAAAATTCGAAGATCCGGTAAGATTCCATTGGCATTCTTCCAACCCTGTCAGGTAGAGCTGGTGTCATTGACATAGAAGATGAATGAACACCACAGGGGTTAGGTGGCTCTTCCAAAGCCACAAAGCTGAGAAAGGACACACTTTAAGGCCTCTTGACTCCTAGTGGACTGCTCTTTCCTGCCACATTCAGTCCTTGTTCTTGAGAAAGTTTACTTTCTCAACAGTATTTATTGAATGTTGAGCATATGTTAGGTAATATCCTAGGCACTGGGAGTGTAGCAATGAATAATATAGGCTGAAATCTCGGCCCTCCTGGGCCTTTGTATGGGGTGCTTACTTTCAGGATGGGGCCAAATGTGTGAAAACAGGACCTGGAAATAGCAGAGGACCATGAAGTGTAGAGAAACAGCCACTCTGAAATCAAGGAAATCAGCAAGTCCTTGTCATAAGAGCCAACAATGCCCCGTCCCCTGGAATCTCAGTAACTCTTTAGAGTTACCTTGACCTACCCCCCTGGAGTAGGTCAGTGATAGAGTTCCTTGCACAACTTCTCTCCAGAGTCACCCTTAAATACTCTCCCAAGACATGGTCTTCTTCCGGCCACCAGGCATCTGCTGGACCCCTACCACACTAAGCACTTGTACCCAGGATCTCTTTTCATGTAAACCTGACATTTCTGCCCATTTTATAAAATTCACCCAAAGTCAGCAACCAATCCAAAGTCTGTATCTGACTCCAAAAGCAGTGCTCGTTCCAGGACCCCAAGGGTTTGGTTTCCTTGTTTTCTCCTCAGAAGGAGCCAGGGAAGAATGTATGGGTTGTTGGCTGGTCTATTGTCCTCTGTTATCCAGATGTACAAATCTTGTTCTCTCAACCTCGTTGCCATCACCACCTTCATCATCTCCTCCTCAACGGGATAATCACCCTCATTGCTAACATCTCATGAGCAGCCAGGGACTGTGCTTAGCACTTTAGATCCATCGCACCCTTTAATCAGAATAGTTGCTAAAAGCAGGGACTGTGGAATGGAGCTCCTGGGTCCCATGCTGGTGCTGTTTTTTACCAGCTGGGTAAGGGTGGCACTGGGCTTAGTCTCTTCCCTGGTATTGCACAGGAAGTAAATGGCAGTCTGGTCTGTTAGGCCACAAAACTCATGTTATCTTGCCTCCCAGAGGCTGGATATAGCCTTCAAGCAGAGCCCTTGAGAAAAGAATTCGAACATCCTCAAGGGAACACAGGGTTCTGTTACTCTGCAGACCCATGGATGACATTGAAGGCACTTGAAAAGCGCACAGTTGTATTGGGAGCACATCTGGCATCTACAGGTGAAGAGGAAGAAATTAGACATATGGACCCTTTGGGATTGCAGGTGGACCTTGCAGGGGCGGGCAGAGGCCAAGTTTTCTGGCCATGCAGAGCATTCCTGACTGAAAGTCAGATGACTTAGGGAGGGTTCCCTCAAAGCCCAGCCTGAGACAGGGATCTGATTGCATGGGCTCTGTTGAGGGAGTGCTTGGAGTGGGGGAAAGAAGCAGGAGGGAGAAAGGAAAGGGGCTGAGCAAGGTTATGGTCTGGAGCTGGGTCTAAGCATGGCCTGTGGAGGTGAGGACTCTGAACGCTTTACTCTCTCTTAGGGCTATCTGTCCCTGAAAGGGCCTGCTGTCCACTGGCCATGAGCTGCTCAGGGAAGGTTGGGTGTAACTCTCCAGGGAAGGTGGCAGCTCTGAGCCATTGGCAGCCAAAACTCTCAGTAGCTGGGGAGGGGCTGCCCTGACGCAGAAGTGGGAATCTGGACCAGAACCCCACATCACCCCCCATGCAGAGCTGAGGTGTGCATTACTGAAGTACTCTCTGTGGCAGTACTTTATCACTAATGCTAGAATTGCTGGCTTACGGTGATAATAAAAGGAGACCACTTTTAATCGGTGTTCGTTTTTAAATTCTCTGTAGTCAATGCACCCCCTGGTTGCACCCACCCCACCCTTGGTATACCCCTGCACACCCGGGCTTCCTGAGCAGAGAGGAAGCCAGGGGTTCCTTTGCAGAAATGGCCAGGAGGTGTCCCATGGTGCTTCATGAAGTTCAGGACTCTGTTTTTTCCACCACTCGCAAATCTGCTCCCCCGGATATCCACAAGGGTGGTTTGAGGTCTTGTCCTCAAAGAAGGTGTCCAGCATCCTCACCTCCAACCTCTCCTTCAATAAGAGAACAGAATTTCTATCCACAGGAAGAATATTTCAAATCACACCCAATCTGACCATGCCTCACTCTTACTTATGGAAGTCATGAAATCCAAAACTCTAATTCGAAAACATATAGGTACCCCTATGTTCATAGCAGCACTATTCCCAATAGCCAAGACATGGAAACAACCTAAATGCCCATTGACCGATGAATGGATAAAAAAGCTATGGTATATATATAGAATGGAATATTACAGCTGTTAAAAAGAATGAAATAATGCCACTTGCAGCATCATGGATGGACCTAGAGATTATCGTACTAAGCAAAGGAAGCCAGAAAGAGAAAGACAAATACCGTATGATATCACTTATATGTGGAATCTAAACTACGACACAAATGAACTGAACTACCGAAGAGAAACAGACTCACAGACATAGAGAACAGACTTGTGGTTGCCAAGAGGGGCTGGGAGGAGGGAAGGATTGAGAGTTTGGGCTTAGTAGATGCAAACTATTATATACGGAATGGATAAACCACAAGGTCCTACTGGATAGCTCAGGGAAGTAGATTCAATATCCTGTGATAAACCATAATGGAAAAGAATATATATATACATATATATGTTTAACTGAGTCACTTTGCTGTACAGCAGAAATTAATACAACGTTGTAAATCAACTGTACTTCAATAAAAGAAAAAAGTCATGAAATCAAATAGCCCCATTTCTGACCTCTAAGAAATGGGGCTTGAGAGGGCGACATTCTGATGTCAGTATTCAGTGAGTTCAAAAACAGTGTCCACATGGCTCAAGGACGATCTGGATCAGAAGACACACACACCTGAAAGATATATTCTTACAAACATCAACCTCGGACGGACGATCCCTTCCTCTCAGGACGGAAAATTCTGACATCCCCGTGGTGGTGTCGCTTCCTCTGTGGACGCATCTCAGACTAACTCAGTGCCAAGTCAAACTGCGGCTGCCTTGATTAAAAAGAGGGTTCCGGGCTTCCTTGGTGGCGCAGTGGTTGACAGTCCGCCTGCCGATGCAGGGGACACGGGTTCGTGCCCCGGTCCGGGAGGATCCCACGTGCCGCGGAGCGGCTGGGCCCGTGAGCCATGGCCGCTGGGGCTGCGCGTCCGGAGCCTGTGCTCCGCGACGGAAGAGGCCACAGCAGTGAGAGGCCCGCGTT
>NW_020173491.1:2809659-2824656 GCF_003031525.2 Neophocaena asiaeorientalis asiaeorientalis | reverse complement strand
AAAAAAAAAAAAAAAAAAAAAAAAAAAAAAAGAGGGTTCCCAGGAAGGGAGAGGGATGAGGGCTGCCTTCCACACTGTGCCAATGAGCCCCACTTCAACACAGACATGCATTCAGAGACAATGGGCTACCGGAAAGTCGTTCCTGTGTGGCAGAGGGAGCTCAGAGTCTTGACAGAGCAGGAATCAGATAAAGGAACGCAGATACAATATGTTTGAAAGGCCAGTGGAGCTTTATGCAAACATACTTTATGAAATGGCATGAGACTCCCCTTTTATACAAAAGCTGTATCTGTAGCAAACTACTGGTCTCTTATACACTGTCCAGAAGAAATTATAATCTGAAAGGAAAAGCATCTAATATTTTAGTTTTCCTGCCCCACCCAACATTGACACAAAAGACATCCTCATCACACAAGCTCCATAATTCTACTTGAACTTGGACCCTCTTATCATGCAAGCTTACCTAGTGTTCCAAAAATGAGGGTCTGGAAGAGAAAACTGCATCATTTCTTACAAAAATGGCTTACAAAAATGATTTTTTTTTTTATCAACCAGTACAAGTCATCTCTTAATGTTGGTGTGTTATTTCCTGAAATTGCATATAATGGGTTTAGAAAAGTTTGGGGGGAAAAAAAGAGTTTTGAAGTTTACTAAATGCCCACCATCTCCATAACCACTCAAATCAGGCTATTTTTTGTAATTCCTTTAAATTAAATATCTTTGATAATAAATCCAAATTAGAGGACAATAAATTATAACTTCTTGTCTGACCAGTGACTAATTACATATATTATAATGAACTTCAGTTTCCAACAGAAGGTATTTATCTCAATAATCAGCCCATATACATTAGCATATCTTAAAGGGATTTGTAAAACAGTCTTTACCATTTGAAGAGCCAGCTAAGCTTCCTCCCCTGGTCTATTGAAAGGGTGCAGAGTCAGAGGAGATAGAATTACTTTAAAAAGAAGTTTGGACTAAATATAAGCTGAGAAACTCAGATTATAGCCATAAAACCCTGACTTAAAAATATTTATCCTAGGGCTTCCCTGGTGGCACAGTGGTTGAGAGTCCGCCTGCCAATGCAGGGGCACGGGTTCGTGGCCCGGTCCGGGAAGATCCCACATGCCGCGGAGCGGCTGGGCCCGTGAGCCATGGCCGCTGAGCCTGCGCGTCTGCAGCCTGTGCTCCCCAACAGGAGAGGCCACAGCAGTGAGAGGCCCGCGTACCGCAAAAAAAAAAACAAACAAACAAACAAACATATTTATCCTAAAAAAACCCTATGACTGTCACTAAAGAGCCTTCAGGTTCTAAAAATCTACAATTTCCACAAATCTGTTCAAAAGATCTTTAACCCGGCTAGGCTCTTGTGAGTGCAGCCTTCAACATTTTGGCTTGAACTTTACTGAACTTTACTGAAAAAAGACTGTCCGATTTTTCAGGAAGCCTCTGATCATTCTCTATAAAAATCGACAAGAAGAACCCACTTTGGTGGTGGCAGGATGGATACCACTGATTTCAGTCCTATGCCAGCTCTTCCATTCATTTTAGAAACTTAATTACTTCCCTGGCCTATAGTCGACTGAGATCTTGGGATTATAAATAAGGCCAGGAGAGCCTGCACTGGTTTTCTGAAGCCCAGTGGTCTGACGGCTTTTTTGTAAGTTTCAAAGTTTTGCATTCTGGAGTTGCTATGGAGTTCAGGGGTGCAGTCTAAATGCTCAGGAAAAGGTCCCCGTGGCGCTCCCCCTCCCTGCCTGCAGCTTGCGCTCCTTAGAGACATGCAAACCTCCTCTTAGGGCTTTTTCTCTGATGCTCAGGAGTCTCTGGGGTGAGCAGTTAAGCCTTTTGATACAGCTGGTAATCCCAGCTCTGGCCATTATCGCTGCATTTTCCAACTATCCCTGGGTAATTGTCCAAGGGACTTAGACAAGTCGGACCAGCCAAAGGCACCATGAAGGTCAAACCACAATAGAGCAGGCCCTGATTTTATCCGGGAGATTGATGCTCAAATCACCTTGATTTCGATTTGGCACCCGGGTTATAAAACGCACTTGCAATCACCGATAACACGTAAGCTCAGGCCCAAGAGTAGAACACTGTATTTTACACCCTCTGTGGAGTTTTCCCTAATGCAACCATAAATCAGCCCACAAAGCGGGGCGTTTGGTCCATGCTTATAGACACAACAGCCAGAAACCCTGTGCGCATGGGGAGGGAGACATCTTGGGAACTTGGGAAGGGCTTGGACCATTTAGCTTATGTCAGGGCCACCCAGGTGTGAACTTCAAGGGGGGACAGAGCACAGTGGGGGCTTTAGGGGAAGCCACACAGGATCACCCAGTGAGAAGAATATGCACGTGTCCCCAGGTGCACAAACAGGTTTCTGAGCGCTTGAGCAGAGATTCAAAATCTTGACGTGGGAGAAAGAAACACGAAATAGAAAGCAAAGTCTTGCTAACATAAACGTGTGTAACAAAGAGGGAGAGAAAATAAGCAATCCAATCAGAAAATCACCGTTTGCAACACTTTTGGCAGTAGCTACAGTATCCTTCCTACAGTGTCCTTCCCGCCTGCCTCCATGAAAGGCTGACATCAAATTCATATTTTTTTAAAAGAAAGCAAGGCCTTTAAATACTTAAAAACTCGCAGCAGCAGTCAGCATAGTTTATATAACCGTTTCATGAAGTGCCCGGAGTGGGAGGTTTTACTAGTCTTGGGATGTTGAATTCAGTATCAGAAAAAGAAAGAAGCAGCTGGTACCTCCAGGCCCATCATCCCCTTGGCATGGTGGCCTCTGGCTGAAGTTCAGCCCCCAATTCTGCTTATGGAAACTGCTCTGCTCCCCCAATCTTCCAACCCTCCCTAATCTCCCCCCACCAACAAACCACTTGTGGGAGTCCAAGCCAGCAGGCAGCTGGCCTTGCTTGGTAGGGGGGCAGCAGGAATGGGGTGGGAAGCAGGGGGGAGGTAGGGCATGGTGGGGCAGAGTCCAACATGCTTGGTTGGGAGCTACAGAGGAAGAAAAGACAAAATCTAGGTCAGAAAAAAGAGAGAGAGAGTAATTACTTACATTATTTTTTCCCAACATTTTTATTCTTCCAGAGCTTCCAAACTTCTCCACACACCTAAAGCAAGTAAGAAAACAACTAATGAAAATGATTCCTCTGCTTGGGGTGACACAGATCACCCGTTCTCCCCCAAATAAAACAGAAATCAACAGGCTGAATTTGTGGAAAATTTTACTCTACCTCATGCAGCTGGAGTTTCCTTCTGCTTAAAGAAAATCTGCTTCAAATCCTTCACATGTCTTAAGCCTTTTGTAAAGTCTCACATTCGTAGTTCTGAATGTCTTTTTTTTTTTTTTTTGCGGTACGCGGGCCTCTCCCTGTTGTGGCCTTTCCTCCGCAGGAGCACAGGCTCCGGACGCGCAGGCTTCGGACGCGCAGGCTCAGCGGCCATGGCTCACGGGTCCAGCCGCTCCGCGGCATGTGGGATCTTCCCATACTGGGGCACGAACCCGTGTCGCCTGCATCGGCAGGCGGACTCTCAACCACTGCGCCACCAAGGAAGCCCAGGGAAGCCCTGAATGTCTTTTAAGAGTGAGCACGATTTAGGCTTGAAGTTGAAGAAACTGGAGAAACCCATCCCGGGTTGTAAGTAAACTTACTTTTAAGTAACCCAATAGGGTAGTGTTTCCCGAGCAAAAAGACTGTTTCTTTCATTTTTTTTCTTCTGGCGAATTTAGTATTTTTTTTTAATTGAAGTATAGTTGATTTACGATATCATGTTAGTTTCAGGTGTACAATGCAGTGATTCAGTTATACATATATATTCCTTTTCAGATTCTTTTCCCTTGTAAGTCATTACAGAATATTGAGTATAGTTCTCTGTGCTATGCAGTAGGTCCTTGTTGGTTATCTATTTTATATGTAGTAGTTTGTGTACGTTAATCCAACCTCCTTATTATACCAAGGTAATCATACTAAGTGAAGTAAGCCAGACAGAGAAAGACAAATATCTATGATATCACTTATATGTGGAATCCTAAAAAAACGATTCAAATGAACTTATTTCCAAAACAGAAAGAGATGCACAGACATAGAAAACAAAGGGGAAAGGGGTTTGGGGGGAGGGATAAATTAGGAAGCGTGTTTCCTAACAGACTATCATTCTATGTTTTCCTTTTTCCTTTCATTAAAGTAGAAAACACACACACACACCACGTTTTTAAAAAAGAATTTTTAAACCATGCTTTCTCTGTGAAATCTTATCAAGTAAGAGAGTAAGTTACCAAATGAAAAATTGCATTGAGTTTTAAAAGGGAAAAATCCCACCAATTCTCAAAGCTCAGAGTCTTGAAGGTAATTTACGTTTCTGGTATCTGGCTTCATTGTATACATATTAAGCTCTCCAACAGTTGTATACAGTTTAAACTGACACAAAACAAAATGAAAAGATAAGAATAAAAGGAAACTCCCTGCTGCACTTTGCCCCAGGTCACTGTGTCAATTTGAAATAACAGAATGGAAAGAAACAAAGTAGAAATCACATTCTCCTTCCCAAAAGGGGGAGGCTGTGCTGGGTGATTAGAGAGAGAAACGCAAACCCCTGGCTGTGCAGGTGCCCATCACCCTCCTGCACAAGGTGAAAGGTTTGCGCGCATGTGCAGAACGGGCCACCCCAAAGCCAGGAACAATCTTCTCACCGAGGGTCCCTTGGCCAAGTGGACACACATGGGGCTCTTCCTTCTGCTTCCAGGCCAGAGAGACCTTTCTGGATGGTGCCCCCCAGATTGAAAAGAGACTTCGGAGGAGCCCTATGCTGCTTCCTCCTGGGAGTCTGGACAGCTACACGATTCCCCAGCCGAGGGCCAGGAGGCTGACCTGCTTATAAAAGGTGTCACCTAGACCTGGAGGGGCTGTGTGCATCCTCGAGGCGGTGGGGGGTAGGAAGGTGGGAGGTAGGAAGGAGGCAGGGGCTTGTGTGGGACCATCCTGGAGACCCATTGCAGGCTGGGTTTTAACTCTGTGTCCTTCATTTTCTCATCAACTTCTCTGGGTGGTTGGGAGACCTGATCTAAGCTCATCTGTCACTGCTATGGTGAGCTGTGAGGCCTTGTGTGTTAACCTCTCCGGGCCTCAGTTTCCTCTCCGGGAAAGGCGGTGATGTCCCTGGGCTTCAGGGCCGGCCTGGGCATCCACTAAGCTCGGCCCCCTGCAAGTTCTGTGACAGGGAGGTGAGACCTCTGGCCAGCATCTCTACACACAAATGAGGGAAAAAATAGTTCCTATTGGTGCCATTGAGACTAGGCGGCTGACTGAGATAATGCTTGTAAAATACTTAGGCTGGTGCCAGGCACACAATAAAGCCCAAAGTAAAACAAGTTTGTTTGCATGTGTGTTTGTTTAAAAAAAAAAAATTATCCTTAAAAAAGGAGGTGGGGAGGAACTCAGCCAATCTGAGTGTCACAAAAGCATGCCTCCCATGAGACACTCTAATACGTTCAGAAGGCACACCAAGCCCGAATGAACTCGATTCATGCCAGCTGTGCGCTCGTAAAGGTTACCAGGTTACCACATCAAAAGGGGGCAGGAAGGGCCTCCCTGGTGGCGCAGTGGTTGAGAGTCCGCCTGCCGATACAGGGGACACGGGTTAGTGCCCCGGTCCAGGAAGATCCCACATGCCGCGGAGCGGCTGGGCCCGTGAGCCACGGCCGCTGAGCCTGCGCTCCGCAACGGGAGAGGCCACAGCAGTGAGAGGCCCGCGTACCGCAAAAAAAAAAAAAAAAAAAAAGGTGGGGGGCAGGAAATGCACGCAGAATTTTTAGTCATCCTTTCTGGGGGTTGAGACCTCAAAGTGTTGGGGATCAGAAAAGGCAACTTTTCAAGAGAGCTTTACAAGATATCAGGTAAGTGGCAACATGGCAGAGCTCACCAACAGCCGGGGGTACGCGAGGCTCGCCATGAACTCCTGGTGACAGACTACATCACATGTCGGTTCCAAAAGCGTTGGGTGGTGAGCCAGGGAGGTAGCGGTGAATTCGGGGATGATGAAGACCCTGGTGATGTGGAACCAGTGTTTCTAACACAATATATTGCTGTGCATATCGACTTCATATCTCAGCCTAACCAAATGAACAGACTTGATCTTATAAGTGGACATTGGGACGCTGGAAAATTTTACCTTTGCATCAAAGAGTTAATCCAGTATTCTTTACAGATATTATATTTAGGCTCTTATATTCTTAGTAGTGATGCAAAGGTCTGATGGGGATGAGAACTTGGGGGATTTAAAGAGCTGAGGGGGGGCCCCGTGCATGTCACATACCTCTGGTTCTGCCTTCTAGCGTTTGCTTCCTCGGGCGCATGCTTTTTCTGGATCTCTCAGGATGTGCGTGCGTGCGTGTGTGTGTGTGTGTGTGTGTGTGTGTGTGTGTGTCTTGCTCTCACGCTCTCCTCTCTGGCATCCTCCCACCCCCTCCCCTGTCTCTCTCTGTCCGCACCCCCACAGACAATGTCCCTGATAATTATAGTTTATTGATTCTCCTGGTGTCTGCTGCCCCTGGCACTGTGTTCTTCATCTTAGTTGGGGCACCATCTCGTCATCCATCACAGCCTGCATTTCTTGGGAGGCAAAGTGCTGCGGGTTCCAATCCAGAGCAAGAGCTGCTGCCTAGACCAAGGCCAGGGAGCCTCTCAGAGGTGGGCTTCACCCCTCCCCCAGCTCCCTACCCCTCCCCTCGGCTAAGGCCCTGGGGGCTTAGTCAGGAGGGCAGCTGAAATCATCAGGAGAGCAGTAAACGTGTATTGACACTTACCACAGGCCAGGCACGCTGTAAGTGCTGTTCACCGGCCGTCTCCACATCCTTCTTCTCTTCACTACAAAGGAGGCTCAGAGAGGTGCAGGGCTCACCTGAAGTCACACAGCTGCTAAGCATCACAGCTGGGATCTGCGCCCTGAGCCTGCACACACAGATCCCCAGCTAGCTCCTAAAAGGCGTAAGACCAATGAGGGGGGTGAAGCAGATGGTGTGAGCTGAAGGGAAAATGCCGCAAGACGCTGGTTAAAAAAAAAAAAAAAAAATGTCCCCTGAGACTCGCATGACTGACAGATTCCCCACCCATTGCCACCCAGAAGGAGAGGGTCCCCAGCCAGCTCGAGCTGGTGCCCCAGCTGCTGTCGGAGACGACCTGGCTCCCAGGCTGTTTACTTCTCAGCCATAAACAGGAAGGCCATAAAAGGGGCCCCTTTGGGTCAACCACTCAGGGGTTTCTCTCTCCTCCTCTTCCTTTTCCTCCTCCCCCAGAATGTGTCCCCAGGCAGAGGGAGTGTTTCCTTTAGAAGGCTGCTACCTCCCAAGTGCTTTGTCCCTTTGCTTCGCCTGTCTCCCCTGGGCTGGAAATTCCCACTGTGAAAGTCTGTGCTTGGTGAATAGGGGTAGTCCTGGAACCCACCCCCGAGAGCCCCAGGACACAAGGTGACAGTGACAGATATGCAAGGACCCCCCCCCCTCCAGTCTCCACTGCACCACCTACTTGTTGAAACTAATGGATAAGTAGAAATGACACATTTCCTGAAGAGAGAAAACTGCCATTCTAAAAGAAAACTGGGGAGAAAGCCTAGGATATTGAGAGGTGAGGAGAAAAGCCACGAAGGAAAAACTAGCCAACATGTTTCAAAGAACATTCTCTGTCCCATTCTTTGCCAAGAGATTCTGGGAAAAGAAGAAGGGATTCCACAGCCAAGCAGGGTGCCATGTTGCCCTCTCGGAAGTACACGGCGCTCGTGGTTTATTAAAGTTCTAAGAAATCACTCAAAGGGCCTCGTTTCATCGTGTGACTCGGTTTTCCAAACACCTTGGCCTCCAAGCTTCTATTTCCACTGATGGTCTGTTTATTCTTACGGCATGTCACGTTCCCCTCTGTGCCTTGGGAACCTGGTGGTTAATGCGTGAGGTCAGATGTTCTGGAAGCATACTGGTCTCATCTGACCTTGACTTTTCTTGTCAGAGCCTTAGTGTTAAGAGTCACGTGGACATGACCTTCCTTCTTAACTGCTCATTGTTTCATTCCACAAGAACGTGCTGAGTCTCACAGACAAACAGCGGAAAAAGAGACAAGGCAGATGGAAATACCTTGGGCTCATCAGGGATTTATGAAGGACCTTTGAGTCCAAGCAGATCCCCTGTTTCCAGGAAGCCCCTTCTCTCTTTGACTCAATGACCCTCGGCCATATCTTGCTCAATCCCACAGGCTCACGGTGACAGCCAAGCTCCCAGGTATGCATCACACAGACGGATGAGTGTTTCCTCGAGGGGTACTTGTGTGTGAGGCTGGCAGTGTCACAGAAAAATTTAAATAACCCTAACAAAACATTTTCTACGTTTTTGAGTCCTTGAAAATGTATGTGACTCTCTTTCCTTCCAGGAACAGACCCAAGCCCAGTCATCTCACTGCCTAAGACCTCTCCTCTCTGGACACGGGCATCAGCCTGCAACCCCTCCTGCCCAGTCCTACCAGCCCTCAAAGGCTTTCTCAGACCACTGTATCTGTCCCCGCCCCCTTTCTCTGTCCTTCTCTGTCTAACTCCGTCACTTCACACATACCTGTTCCTGGCTTGAATTTTCAGCCGCTTTCTGGTTTTTTGTTTGTTTGTTTTTGAGTGAGAAGTTGGAGGGTGTAAGGTCTCAAACCGGTGAACCAAATCAGGCTCACTGATGTGCTGGTCTTGCCGTGCTCAGAAAAAGAAAATGACTCCAATCAACTACCTAAGTATAATAATCAGGATTTCGCATTAAAACTCTGGATTTACAGCCTCTCTTTTAAAAAAAAATCAGAAGATCTGGCAACAATTGGTTCACATTCCTCTTTTACAACCGTCAGCTGGAGCTGGGTAGCAGCCTGTAGATGGGACAAATATCTTCAGATTACGAAAATGGGAACAACAATAGACCCCTACCTATATCAGTGAGGTTAAGCTAGGAATGCTGTGGTTAAAAAAAAAAATCTCCAAGATCTTTGGGAATTAATTTAACAAATTCTTATTTCTCACTCATGCTCTGTGTTTACTGTGGATGGACACAGGGCAGGGGGAGGGGAGGGGATGCTCTAATCACTGTAGGGATGTAATGACTCAGAGCCCCAGGGCAAAGGAGGGTCCATCTTAGCACACACCCCCATCTTCCATTCAGGGACCCTGAACATCAGGGCTGGGGAGGAAAGTGGAGAATCACACACTGACTCTCAAAACTTCCTCTTGGAAGTGACACACATGAAGTTTATTCACAGCCCATGGACTGATGCAAGTCACGTGGCCTGGCTAACTTCACGGGGGTAGGAACATACAGCCCTAACCTCTGCCGAGGAGGAAGAGGGAACTCAGGCCGACTTACCGTGATGCTTCCGAGCCCTTCTCTTGTGTGCCTTCCAGGACCCTGTACCTAATTTTATATTGGTAACTTTGTATTCCTGTTCTTGAAGAAGGTCCCCAAATCATATAAGCTTCAGGCCCTACAAAACCTGGACCCACCTCTGGCCAGAAACTTCCCCAAGACCTCATGGGCTTGTGGTTGGGATGAAGTGAGTGAACTCAGGGCACTTTCAAGACAGTGTCCAGCAGTGGGTCTGCACTCAGTCAGGGTTGGACTCTATTATTATTAGGACAGAAGTAAACACGCAGTTCTGACTCATGCTGGACACAAAACACACACACACACACACACACACACACACACACACACACACACACACAACACTGTTGGTGATAGGACAGAAGTAAACACGCAGTTCTGACTCATGCTGGACACAAAACACACACACACACACACACACACACACACACACACACACACTACATTTGCTTGGTAAGGAACTCTGATTCATCAGGAGTGATCATTAACCAACATGGGGAATTGCCGTCATACGATGGCCAAGTATTGTGTGTGAGTGTGTGTGTGTGTGTGTGTGTGGTGTGTGTGTGTGGTTTGTGTGTTGGGGGGATCCTTGAATGGAAAGTCAGGCCACCTGTGGTCTTGAAGGAGTCTTGTCCCTTTCCCGGACCTCAGGCTCCCCTTGTATCCATGGAGGTGGTGCTGGATGACTTGTCTGCTACATGATGCTAAGGTAGGGGCTGCAGAAGGGGTGGTGGCAGCACAGGGAGGAAGCTACTTGTGGCAGAGAAAGCAGATTACTTATGGCAGCGGTCCCACCTCTGCAAACCACCCATCTGGGAGGTCAGCCCATAGACATTTTTCCTCTCAGTATTATAAGCCTGTGTGTCTTGCTCTCAGTCTTCCAAATAAAGCACCCCTGCCATCCACTTCCAGCAGCCTCCAGGCACCCTGCTCCCACACACTGTCACTGGCTCACAGCTATGAGTCCATTTTCTGACAAGCTTTTCTGGTCAGAGACAAGGGATGAAAGCAAGGACCTTTCTGAAGAAGCAGTCAGACCCTTTGCCGGATGTGTCCTCTGAACTATTTTTTTCCTCCTCCTTTGCGAGTTCCCACCTGCAACGTCTCCCAAGGTTCACGTTTTTTCCTATTTGAAAGCAGGAGGAAGTAAAGGAACTCTGCCCCCCACCCCAAGTCACAAATAACAGCCCCCTTCAAGTCGCCTTGCGTGCATTTACTGGCTGAGTGTCTCGGGCCAAGTCCCTCCATCTCCCTGCGTCTACTTCCTTGCCTGTAAAAATGGAGACACCTGCCCTGCCCTGTCTGAGCATCGCTGGCAGGACCTGATTAGACAGAACCTTATAAATGTAATGGGGTAGGGAAGAGTGAACACAGTTCATTCTGCTTTGATTTCTCTGAATCAGCATGTATTCGTTTTTTATTGCTGAATGATGAATGAATTACCACAAACTTCGTGGCTGAAAACAAGACCCGTTTATTGTCTCACAGTTCCTTGGGGCAGGCTCACCTCACTCTTGGCTCTCCGTGCCAAAATCAAGGCCAAAATCCAGCCGTCGGCCAAGCTGGACTCTTGTCCGGGGAGAGGGGGCTCTGGAAGAATCTGCTTCCAGGGTCCCTCATCTTGTTGGCTCAGTTCCCGTCCTCGTGGCTGCAGGTCTGATGCCCCAACATCTCTGCTGGCTGTCAGCTGGGCATCACGCCCAGCTTCTCCGGGCCTTTCGCATCCCTTCCCACGTGGTCCTCTTTACCTTCAAAGCCAGGGGGCAATGGGACTTCAAACCATCTCGCTCTTTCAA
This sequence comes from Neophocaena asiaeorientalis asiaeorientalis, assembly GCF_003031525.2. Lineage (NCBI taxonomy): Eukaryota > Metazoa > Chordata > Mammalia > Artiodactyla > Phocoenidae > Neophocaena > Neophocaena asiaeorientalis. Next base: position 2,813,445 of record NW_020173491.1, on the reverse strand, counting down.
TCCAGAGCTCAACTGATTCGGTCAGGCTCACGGAGATCATCTCCCTGTCGTAAGGTCAATGTATTTAGGACCTTATTTCCATCTGCAAAAGCCCTTCACAGCAGTAACTGCATTAGGGGTTGACTGGATAACCAGAAGAAGAGGATCTTGGGAAGAGGGGAGCATTTTTAGAATTCTTCCCACCACACAGTGAGCCTGCAAATGGATTTCACAAGAGTGAGAAGATACCAACCGTTCTGTGAAGGAACGAATGCATAGCCAAATAATTTGGGGAAACGCTGGGTTGAGCAGAGTGAAACCAGTTTTGTTGGCTGGGTTTTCACTTCAGGACATAGTACGTTTTCCTGCTATGATACCTGATATTCCTCATAACCCAGTTTGGGATACAATTATCTGATTTTAGTAATTAATTTTAGCTTTCTGGATAGCCAAGGACCAGGGTGATATATAGGGAATTCCTTATATCTTTATTCATCAGTTTTTAGAGACTTGTGACCTCACAATTCTTAGTTGACCCATTGCCTCTCGGTGTCCTTCAAGGCATCATCTAGAATGACTGGTTACCAGAAGAGGTTAATTATCTGTGGTCCTCTAAGGGGTCTCCATCCCCCTTCCTCCGAGGGAGGGTCCAGTTATGCCTCACTGGCCCTAAGAGGGCTGCAGTGTCCGTAGTCTGATGGCACTCACTGCCTCAGAGGCATCCTCCGGCCCCAGAACTCAGTTTGCTTTTGGTTAAGTCTGAAAGTCTAAAGTGAGAGCTGCTCCTACAAAGCCCAGAGGGAAGGGATGGTGCATGTAGCTGAAACTGCACACCAAAGCAGAGAGGACTGCCTTTTCTTGGAAGGTAAATGCCCCTAGCGAGCAGCTCCATCCCCTGCTGCCCCTTCTCCCCTCCCTGGCGCAGGCCTGACACCAGCCAACGTCCCAGAGCTGCAGCTTAGGCCAGACCTGTGGCCACCCATGACTTAACCCTGTACATTCAGGTTAGGAACTTAGGTGCAAGTTTTACATTATCTCACCCGACATTGACTCCAAAATAAAGTTTGTTTTCAGTTCTTATCTGTGACTCCATGCTTCATTTCAACTCGTGGTTTATTTTCCCTCTAAGGATCCACCCAGCCATCTTTTGGGTAAAGAGCAAGTATGTTCTGGGCGCTCTAATAGACTGCAACTTCAGATGGAAGGTCAGTCTTGCTGGAGGCATGTGATTAAACATTTCAATAGTGCCGCAAACTTATCAACAGACTCACGGAAAAAAAAAAAAGGAAGTGATTTTGTTCTCTCAGCTTGTGTTTCAGAGTATTTTACTACTGGAGTCAAATGTCTGTCAAAGATTTTCGAAGCCCAAATTTGGCTTTGAACAACCTAAAAGGTTCCTGTAATGCACCCTGCGTAATGCCCCCTGCGTAGGGCCCTATAAGCAGCCCAGGATTTTGCCTGTATATGTCTCACTATCCAGTTCAATATCACCATGGCGCCTAAAAGGTTTTTAATACAGATATTAAATATATCCATATCATCACTTCACTGAGAGCCTGGGCTGTGTTTTTTCCTCTGGGGTCTTCCGAGCTATTTGCTGCTGACATACACTATTAAAAAATAAACCTACCCTGAGGAACTAGTCGTTTTACACGGTATTAGGACTAATGTTATCGTTTAAGTAGCTCCGGAGATTTGCCAACTACAGAGGTCCCAGATAGCGATGGAAACATGATCACGTGAGATAATCTTCTGTGCAGAAATGACTTTCATCATCTGTAATATGTCGTTTAGATGCTTATTTAAGACTTACACTATTGAACAAATATTGATGCCTTCAACAGAATAAAAAGCCTCAGTGCCGTGGTGAGATAAAGGATCAGATTCACTTCCGGGGCTTGGGACTGGACTGGGTCTGAAATATCCCCGGCATCTGTGTCGTGATTAGGGAAGAAGGGTGGAGGGGAAAGAAGCTCCACTTCAATTTCTCTACCTTCCCTGTAGGAATCTGCGGGCACTGGTAAGTACAAGTTTAAGAAATCTGCACAATGACCTTATAAAGGAGGTAATATTTTTTAATCCCCATTTTACAGATGAGGAAAACTGAGGTTCAGCAAATTTTCTTAAACTGAAGTTCAAAGAAGGTTTGAATCACTGTTGGGATATGGCAGAACCAAGATTTGAATGTGGTTCTGACTCCAAAGTCCATCTGCACTATACAGGTATCGTCCTCACTATTGGTAGAGGGACCAGGATTCTGACAGCTCGCTCTACTCCGCCCACAGGGCAGAGAAATATATGATGCAATTCAGCATTTATTCATCCATCTATTCAGGCAACCAATAAATATTTCTTAAACATTTCTAATGCACTAGGCGCTGTGTTAGGCGCAGAGCATATAGCAATGAAAACGCCCAATCCCAATGCAAAAGTCAGGTGTCCATATGCAGAGTCTCACAGTTTGGCAGAAATGGGATGCCCACATTGAATGCCTGAACAGCTTGGTAGAAGTCAGTGCCCATGTTGCCTGCCTGCACAGTTTTGAGTAATTTTGACAGACTGGATGGGAACAAAGTCTTCTTCATCCCATCTTCAACCCATAACATCAGGCTTGGAGCTCCCAAGAGATGCAGACACCACTATTCCATACACATAACTAGTTTCTGTGGTTTTACTCTTATACACCATGACACCCATCCACTGTCTATCTGACCCTCCTAAAAGCCCAGGAGAGTAGGCAATAGTAGCCCATTTTACAGATGAGGAAACTGAGGTTCCGCGAGGTGAAATGATTTATCCAAGATGGAGGGATATAGTGGAGTGAGGACCTGGGCCTGATCCTGATTCTCCCTCCTCCCCCACTCCCTGCCCCCATGAGCCCATTACAAAGGATAACATCATCTGAGAGCTTGCGGCTTGCCAGTCCCTTCAGGTCGGTACTGTTATTATGCCCATTTTAGGGTCCCTTTGAAAAAGGCAATTCGTTCTCGGTAATGATTTGCCAGGTCTGGTCGTGATGCTACTACTGTGGGGACAGAACCCTTATTAAAGGCCAAACATTAAAGAGGATCTCTCTTCTCATCCTCTTTGCCTCCCTTGCCTCTCAGATGCTCAGATTCCTGCAGCCTCACCAGAGCTGGGGCTACTGAAAGAGCCTTTTCAGAAAAGTATGGGGATCAATTTGTATATGAAAAAGAAAAATAATTTGCATGAGGGGGTCCAGGCGGAGGGGAGAAAAGGGGATGAAGAGAGGACACCAGGCCTGGTTCTGGTGAGGGAGTGGTAGCGACGGGGTGGGCCTCAGGTTAAGCTGCCTAGCTGGTCCAATGGGATTTGGCAAACTCAATTCCTGTCTCATTGCTAGTCATTTTTACCTGATGCATTAGCATATACATATGATATCTGTTATCCTAATTATATCTATTTTCCCAGGTACAGACAGACATACCGCAGAGTTGGGGGCCCATTAGCAGATCACACGGGCCTCTGCAGCTGTGTTTTGATTAGCAGAAAAGGTTCTTTGGCATCGGAGAACTGAAATCACCTTTTAGGGTGTGACAAGTGCAGCCGAGCGTCTCACAAGTGAAAATCAGAGGTTTCTCTGAGGAAGGAACGACCACAAAGAATTAAAAGGAGAATAACCTTTAATGGTTTCAACTGTGAAAGCTCAGTCGCGCTTAAGGCCTGCCATCCATCAGGCAGTGTGGCACTGAGCTCTCCGCGGGCCTGGATTCGCCCCCAACCCGGCTTGGCTTCTGGGAGGAGGGGAAGGCCGTGGGAGCCCCCAGTGGGAGCCCTGCCCACCAT
>NW_020173491.1:2768571-2809595 GCF_003031525.2 Neophocaena asiaeorientalis asiaeorientalis | reverse complement strand
GGGGAGACAGGGGGCAGGGAGGTGGGCGGCCTTGAAGGTGAAGAGGCCAAGGATGGTTGGAGAAGATCAGCCACTGGCCTCAAATGACTGGTAAAGGATATGCAAATCATTATGCAAATCACCAAAGCCGTCTTTTAGACCCTGAGGCTCGGGATTCCTTTTAGAAGCCATGTAGGTATTTTCTTGTTTGCGTGCTCCCACCATGGACTTCTTGCCCACGCTCTGGCAGCTTCCTTGGGAGTACTGTGTTTAATGCTACAAATGTGGCTTATGGGTCAATACCTTAGGTGTTAAGGGTGTGAATCCTTTGTAATAGATGGCATGTTCATAAGTTCTATCCTAGTTGACCCTTGACCACTCTCTAAAGGAGTTTGAGCAGGTTTTGTGACCCCAGTGGTACTGAGCCAACAGGTATTACAATGGGCTTCCCTAAGGTCAAACAGCCAGGCTGTGCATGAGCCCTGCCTTGAACCCAGACTTGCGTTTGATGCTATTCTCTCTACATTTCCCTGATGGAAATATTACACACCAGAATGGTGGAGGGACCGGTGAGGCAAGGAGCATCAGGAGAGGGGATTCTCCATCTTCTTGTGCCCCCTTCCGAAACAGTGGTGAGGTTTCTCACTGGAAAGGTCCAGGTTGGAGAAGGGAGCAGGACTTTGTGGATTGGAAATACTTCTCAGGTGATGACGATGCGTTCCCAAGTACGTCTGATTGAGAGTTACTCATTAATTCATTTTTTCCTTCAACAAATATTTATTGAGGACCTACTATGTGCCAGGCATTGTTCTATGCAGCTTCAGTCAACTGGGGGCAGACGAGTATCAATTGTGCTAAGGGTGATGACAGACGAAAACAGACCAGCTAAAGCCCAGTTAGACAGGACAGTCTCTCTGAGGAAGGGCATCTGAGGCAAGAACTTTCAGGGAGCTTGAGCCAGCCTTGCAGGAGCTGAGAGGGGAGGCTCCTAGCAGGGGAGTATAACACAGAGGTTTGGGAGCAGAAAGGCCAGAGTTTAAGAACCAGAAAGGAGGTGGGCCTGGCTGGGGCTGCGTAGGACACGGTTTTGGAAGAGCGGATGGTAGAGATGAGTTTGGAAAGGGAAGAAGGAACCCAGGGGAGGCCTCAGAGGTCTTTTCCAAAGGTAGTTTAAGCTTCCCCCGACTTGGTGGCTCACAAACAACACTTTTTAAAAAACAACGAAATCGATTAGAATAGTATAATATATACTATGCAGACATTCTCAAACTTTAGCATGTAACAGAATCACTTGGAAGGCTTGGTAAAGCAACCAGAACTTCTGATACAGCCTGTCTGGGGCAGGGCCTGAGAATTTGCATTTCTAACAAGTTCCCAGGTGATGCTATTCCTGCCGATTCGGGACCACATTTAGGGAACTATTGTGTTAAGCCTGCGGCACCTACATTAAGGGCAAGTTTTGTTTCTTGACACCCTTGTTTCAGTAATATATGTATTTATGTGTACTAGAATCTTGACATAAAATGTATTTTGTAAGAGTGGGTCATGTTCAAAAAAGTTTGAAAGCCCCTGAATTAAAGACTTAGGACCTTTCTCTAGAAGAGAAATCATCATCCTTTCATGCTCTAAAGGCTCTGCTGGAAATCTTGTGACTTCCCTAGAAATGAATAAGCCAGCAAGTATATGAATGAAAACTGAAATCAAAGAAAATCCAGCTGGAATAGGAAACAAGATTCTCCTCGTTCATAGGTCCACCTTGACCTTCATCCTACCGAGCCTTCTAAAATATTGTGTCGCTCTTGGTCCAGAGCCCAGGATCACGCAGCCCCTGTGCTCCCTGGCTCCTTGCTTCCGTGCTCAGCGGCACCCTGGCTGCTGTGGCCCTGCTTTCCTGCCCTGGTACCATCTCTATGGGGCTGCCATTCTCTGGAAGGCCCAGCAGCATTCAGTCCTTAAGGTGCAAACCCACTCACCTGTGGTGTCCTGCGGCTCAGATGGTTTTCCACACACACCTGTCGAATGGCTTCCTCTGCACTGCAGCCCTGCTTCTCCTGTGAGCTGCACTGGGCTCCAGGTCCCCATGAGAAACTGAAGATGAGTCCCAACTTCTCACTCCCCTGGTCAGTTCTGACATCAATTATAAAGAGTGTCTAATCCCCATTCAGAAACAAACTGTCCTGCTGGGGAAGTTGAGGGCTTCTCTCTGGAAGCCCGATAGAAAGGCAGCAGCTTCTGGAATCTACAGTGTTTTAGTTGGCTCAGCCAGCAATGAAAACGTACATAGATCGGGTAGCTTCTCAACTGTAGAAATGTATTTCTCACAGTTCCGAGGCTGGAAGTCCAAGATCAGAGTTCCAGCATGGTTGGGTGAGGGTCCCCTTCCAGGGTGCAGACTACAGTCTTCTCATTGTGTGCTCCACATGGTCGCAAGACAACCAGAGAGCTCTCTGTGGTCCCTTTTATAAGAGCTCTAATCCCATTCATGAGGGCTCCACCCTCATGCCTTAATTACTTCCCAAAGGCCCCACCTCTAATACAGTCCCGTTGGGAGTTAGGATTTCAACATATGAATTTGGAGGGGACACAGTCAGTCCACTGCATAGACTAACTCAGGAGTCTGGAAACTTGCGTTGATTCATTCAGCGTCTTTCCTAAGCACCTACTGTGTGCAAGATGCTATGGCTATCACAGTGGTAAACATGAAAACACAGATCTCATCTCGCTACTGCTCACAATGGGTTCACTTCCAAGAAACTTCCCCAACTTGCTGAATAACCTGGGCCAACCGCCACCCTTCTTAGGAACTTGGCACTTCCTGTCGGGCACAGTAGGGGGCATGAAATGTTAAGAGCTGGAAGGTTTCACAACAGTAACTGGATCCCATCTCCTCTTCCTATAAATGGGAACTTGGGTCACAGTGAAGGAAGGGGACTTGCCCAGGGTCACACGGTGTGCTGCTGGCAGAACTGGCTGCGAGGCTGGTCTGAACCTCAGAGGCCTGCCTCTCATATGGCTTTCTTACACTCCTGCACGTGGTCCCCGCCCCCCCCGCCAAGCCCGGCCTTCTCTCCTGATCTCCTAGGGCTATTGGGAAGATAAATAAGTTGGTCTAAGTGGAAATACACAAGGTGCCTGCAAGGCGCGGTGGACAGCAGGCAGGTGCTGACTTCTTGGGATAAGCTCTAATTTAAATGGTGTCCCCGACATCAGGCTGTCAGAGCCCAGGCCAGGGGGAGTTGAATCCCCACCTCTCCCCTTCTCACTGATTGCATTTCTTCCCATCTGCTGACCCCTCACGACACAGTTCAGTGGTGCCACATCTGGGATGACTTTCCCAGTCCTCCAGCTGGAAAGCGCCAAGCTCTCCCCTCTCAAAGTAGCCAGCTTGTGTCTGTCTTTAATACTCCTCTCATTCTGAATGGAGGAGTGTTTATTTGTTCCATCACTTACCTGCCACATCCATGCAAAGCCAGAAGAACTAAGGTCTGGAGCATGTCAGAGGTCTAGACACAGCCTAGAAAAAGAAGCCCATGCATAGGTAACTGGCATGGTGCACAGTGAACGTAAGAGCCGAGGTCCTTGGGAGCCCAAATGAGTTGTGTGCATATCTGTCTTCCCCACCAGTCTGTAGTCCCTTGAGAGAAGGGACTGTGCCATATTCATCTGTCCAGCTCTGTTAACCACCTTCTCCTGAAAGGTCTAGCAGCTTTCTCAGAGAATCCTCAGGAGGGAATGGGTGAGGTCACAGAGACTTCTGGTCTCCTTGGAAAACTCCAGGCAGAGCCAAGTCCACAGAGTCACAAGGAAAATGCCCTTGCTCTCTCCTGCTGCCCCCTCCCCCCGATGGCACTAGATGATTGTGATGGAGTCTCTGGGATTGTCTTCCCAGAGCCGCCCTGCTCCCCATCTCCCACCGTTCACATGGTCATCGAGGGAGCCACTCTGTAAGTCCACTGTGACTCCTGAGCACAGGTGACAGGCCTGGGGATGGGCGCCTGAGCCTCAGTGAGCCCATCAGAGACCTTTCAGCGATCCCTGAAATTAAAACTGAAAAAAAGCAGCCGGCCTCTTAGAGTGAGGCCCGGATTGTTCTAGACGGCCCCACCCCTTCCATGAGGGTGTCAGAAACGGAAGAAGGCCAGTTGCAAGCGGATAGGATGGAGCAGGTGCTCCGTGAGAAGCACAACAAGAGATGCAGCATTCTGACGTCATTTGAGCCCCACATTTCATTGGTTCCTGAGGTCTTGTTGCATTTTTTCAGAGATTCTCTAGTACCTATTTAGGTCCCCTCTTCCGTCTTCCGTAAATTGGTTCAACTTGAGCTTCTGTTGCTTGCAACCTACAGCATCCTGATTAATGTACACTACTGCTCTGGGGAGCCTGTCCACTTGGAAAAAGTCATGCCTTTGGGGCTTCCCTGGTGGCGCAGTGGTTGAGAGTCTGCCTGCCGATGCAGGGGACACGGGTTCGTGTCCCGGTCCGGGAAGAGCCCACATGCCGCAGAGCGGCTGGGCCCGTGAGCCATGGCCACTGAGCCTACGCGTCCGGAGCCTGTGCTCCGCAACGGGAGAGGCCCGTGTACCGCAAAAGAAAAAAAAGGCATGCCTTTGGTGGAGTTTCTTCTCTGCCCTATCCCAAACCAAGAGTCACCCCGGGATGGTGCCAGTAACTGTGTTAGAAGGAGACAAGCTGTGTTTAAAAACAACATTGAAAAATAAAATGAGCCTCTACAGGTAATGGAAGGTGGTTAGCAAAGTTCCAGGGCAGAGTGTCTGTGATAGGTGAGTCTGGGCCATAGATTGGTCCAGTTCTAAGTCCAAGCTGGAAAGGATAATGAACAAATAATGTATCTTCATTCTGTCTATACTGTAGCTATGTCGTAAAAGTATTTATTAGCTAGACAAAGAGAGAAACTGGATCATAGGCATCAGTATGGTGAAAATATTGACTGGCCTGGGTCCTTGTTATAAGTAGAACGTGAGTTAAACTTACACGCATTTATGGATATTTAAATGCATTATCATTCCCATAGTGGACCCTGCTCAGCTCCCCAATATCTGAATCTCTTCTCTGTCATCTTGGAAAAGTCATGCAGTTTGGGGTTTGACTCCAGCTCCAGTGACAGGTCTGAGGTTAATCACAACCAGCCTGTGTTTTAGTTGTGGTCACGTGACCTGGTTCCGGTCAATGAGACCGAGGGAGAGATTTGCTGGAAGCTTCTGAGAAAGTTCTTCCAGGCACTTTAGGGAGAGAGAGAATAGGAAAGTCTACTTCCACTTTCCCCGTGAGATACGAACAAGGAAGCAAGGAGCCTGGATGCCTGTGTTTACCACCCTGCAGCCGCGTGATGAGGTTGGCACAGGTTCCCTGACGTCACGGCCGAGGCCCTGGATCCACCAGCGCGGGGTCTGGAGGCTTCCTTACTGTTACATCAGTCTGAGGAGAATATCGTGTTACTGTCAGCTGAGCTCACCCTAACGGATGCACTCCCTACTGGAAGGAAGAGCCACTTCGCGGTTAAGAGCTCAGCGTCTGGGCTCTGAGAATTCTGAGTGCACATCCCAGCTCTGCCACTTGATGTCTGTGTGAAACTGGGCCACCTACCCAACCCTTCTGAGCATGTTTGTTCATCTGTACAATGAGGCCATTAATGTTACTGTGAGGGATATTTGCCAATGGAGGCTCTCTAGAATCCATCACCCCCCAACATTCGACGCCTTTGGGGGGGTTCCCAATGCGGTGTAGTATTGGTGAAAGATAGAGCCTGCCTGGCATTATCGATGCTTAACAGACAAGAGCTTTATTCTCCTGCCCTGGCCTAGCCACATGGCAGGTCTCGATGCAAAACTCAGCAAATCCAGACTGAGTGACTAGGACCTGGACAGGACTGGAAGTTATCGTGGTGATTGGAGCAACACAGGGGGCGCCTGGACCAGCTCTCCCCTGCCGCCTGGCCCTCTGGGGCTCACTGGGTTCCTGCCCCTTTCCTCAGCCTTGAGTTCCAGCCTTCTGACAATTACCAATGAGGAAAAGTCTCCTGAAGTGCAAGAGTTATCTCTCATATTGGTGGCCCCCAATGTCCTTCCAAATAAACTCCCTCCTTCTGGAACGGCAAGTCAGCCTGGGTTGTTTGCAGCCAAGAAGGCTGCCAGATAAAAGGGCCTCCTTTGTCAGGCTGTTGTGAAGCTTAACTGAAATTGCATTTGGAAAGCATTGCACTGAATGCCCCGCTCAGTACATATCAGCTCTTGAGATGATTACAGACTCAGATGGCCCCCATGAAGGGATGATCTGAGTTAAACACAAGGTTTGAATTGACCAGCAAGGGTACACAGAATCCTAGTTGCCGAATTGGCAACTCTTCCCTCCACACTCAGACCCTGGCTGCTTGGGTTCTCCTGTTTGCCGTATTCACCGTGAATTGGCGATACAGGATGAACAGAATGGAAGGGTTCACCAGCCCTAACGTGAAAATCACTCCCCGGTCTGGGGACACCCAGCCAGTGGGCAGCATGAGGAAGACAGATGAAGGTGAAGGGACAAGGGCTCGAGGGCAGAGGTCCAGCTCCAGAGTTCAAACATTTATCCCAGGGACACGTCCTGCAACCGCTCTGCCTGGCCTCTTTATCACCAAGCACGCTTTGAAGCGGTCGAACCTGCTTTTTACCTGAGAGGTAAGAGTCATATGAGGCTGTACGTTGTCACCGGGTACATTTCAGACAAAAAGGGACCATTGCCATCGACGACATCCTCATCGACAGCATCTCTTTCTTCTTCCTAACATTTCTGGAGCTATTAGTAAACCCCAAGGGCGCGCGGCACATTTTCCGCACGTTAGTTCTTTATCAACCGCCTTGTGAGGCCAGGTACTATTATTGTCATGAATAAAATGATGCTGGGGGAACTTAGGTGACTTGCCCAAGGTCAACTAGCTAACAAGTGATGGAGCCACAGTTCACTGCCAGGATTGGCCACACCCTTAACCGCTCAGCTATACCTCAGCCGATTGCTCCAGGATGCCCTCTTCTACACTTGACACTCACACATTCTGACTCTAATTTCAGCCTGCCTTATTCTCAACAGACCTTTCTCTGCAGCCTTAACAGCCACAGAACAGAACTTTTGCTAAAGTACCTTTGCGGTTTTTATTTGGAAGATGCCCTGGTTGGGACTGGTGGTAGATCCCATCTCTTCTACATTGTAAACTCTTATGTACGCGCCATAAACATGGCCCCTTGAGGCTGATGGCGATATATTGATCGTGGCCATTGAATCCCATGTGCAAAGGCAGAGGGTTGGGTACACTTTCCCGCGAGTTTGGGCTGTAGGCTTCGGGTATGTAAATCTCCCCTGGCACACCAGTGCTGGGGGTGCTAACAGAAAGCATTATTTTACGAATGGGATTCTCAGGCGTTTCACCCCAGAGTAATTGCTTTCAATCCTATTTAACAGGGGTCCAATGTGTCAATGGTGGGAAAATGAATCACAGCCACACCACTTTGATGAGGGAAAAAACCAGAAGAGGCATGCATCTTTCTGAAAGGTCATTGTGCAGGCAGGCCCGGGAGGTCCCTGTGGGAGGCACAGACTGGTGGTCCGCCTTGGGGAGCAACCTTGAGGACTGTCCGGTACACGGGCACCCAGGGGGGCAGCTGCAGCCACCAGTTCCTCACGGCTGGGGCTGTGCTGCCGCTCCTGACTCTTTACTCCTCTTTCCTTGCTCCAGGGAGGCAGGAGCACAGCCGATCAATAAGATGCGTTGACGGAGGTGCCTGCGGCATGGCCATTTCTCAGCCTGACACGGATGGCATCGTCACTAGCAGTGAGAGGCTGCTGGAAACAGGATGGAGGCTCGTCCCCCGGCAGGCCTGTCTGCCCTCTCTGATAAACATTCCCCCGCGCAAGCTCACAGCGAAGAAACCAATTCCAGGAGGCATCGCGCCACCAGCCTGTCACCTGGCCTCCCACAGCCCGGTGGGCGTTTCCTTGTGTTGTCTAACAGCTCCTCCCGGGCTTGCTGGCACTGACCAGCCCATCTCCAAGGAGCCTCCCTCCGCTTTGATTCCCATGGGTCGCGTGGAGAGAGCAGATCGCCCGGGGAATGCCGGTGGAGGGTTGGTGGTGGTTCCTGGCTCCCAGGGAGGTGCTGCGGAGACCCAAGTGCTGTGGAAAGGCGTTCCAGATTAAATTACTCCGGGGAGGCCACACCGCATCAGGCCTTCCTCATTTTTTGGAGAGGAAAAGGCATTATGCTGCCAAAGTGTTGCCTAACAGGATTTTTTTCCCTTCTTCTTCTGTCTTAAAAAAAAAAAGTCTGGATGGTGCAGCCAAGGTGGGGCTAAGCATTCCGTCTCCTCACCCCCACCCCCACCCCCGGCATCCCTTGCTGCGCTTGGTCAGTGAGATGGGTAGCAGACAAGAGCTCTAGGGCCTCGTTCTGAAACAGACAACACAGGCACACACCCGCTGGGGCCCTTTTCTCCCTCCCTCCCTCCCTACACATGTTGAATGGGCAAACACAATCGCCTCACCCACAGCATCCTTACTATAAACGGCAGTGGGAATGGCAGGGAAGCTCTCACTGGCCTTGATTTGAACCCATAGCATTAAAAGGCTAGAGGCCTTAAAAGTTAAGAAAATAGCATAATGAGATTATTCCACTCCAAAGTCAGTTTGGAGACCTCTAGGGTACTCACAGGTGGAGTTGGGTAGAGTATTCTCTAGAGGAAAAACTATCTAATCCAGAGTTTCTCAGCCCCAGCACTATGACATTTATTTTAGGCTCCATAACTATTGGTCGTGGGGAGTGGTCCTACGTACTGTAGGATGCTCAGTGGCATCTCTGGTCTCTACTCACTAGGTGCCAGTAGCAACCCCTCCCCCAGTCATAACAACCAAAAATGTCTCCAGACACTGCCGCAAGTCCATGCAGGTGGAAACTGCCCCCAGGGGAAAACTACTGCTTCAAGCAAAGGTGCAGAGGTGGGAATGAGTCTGGTATGTCCAGGATCTAGAGAGAGACATTCCAGAGCCACACAATTAACACCCACATCGTCCAGTTGCCAAGAGAACTAAAAGAGATGGAAAGGATTTCATAAAACAACCCTCATCTACGCAGCAGCTACCTTTTCTGGAGCACCGCTCACGTGCCGAGCTCGTGCAATGCCTACCAAGTGTTAGTGGTTATTAACGCTAGCTCCAGGCATGGGTGACTCAGAGTAACGGGCAGCCAGAGGGATCATTTTCACCAAATATGGCCAACGTGGGATACCACCACAAGGCCACACTCACTGCTGCATGAGAAGAAAGGGCATGTGCTTTTTGGACTTGGGATATTTCTGGAACCAGGATGAGCTGGAGAACTGAGCCGTGCTCCTATTGGAAGATCACTGGCCTAGGGGACCCCTTCCCCCCCCACCCCCCCACCTCACATGCCTTGTGCACTTGCTGGCCACTTAGTTCAACCCTCACTACACCAAGAGTGGTCCATGACCTGAAACATCCCCATCAGCCGGGAGCTTGTTAGAAGTTTGGAATCTCAGGCCCCAGCCCTGACCTTCCCATTCAGAATCTGCATTCCGACACGATCCCTAGGTCATTTCTGAATGCACTCAATTTGAGACAACTGCTTCATCCTAACAGTGCAAGGCTGCTAGCATCTGTCAGCATTTTAGAGTGTGCAGAGATGCATAACTTTCTCTCGCTAGATTCATTCATTCCACAAATATGTATCGAATGCCTACCAGGTGTCCTGCCCTAGTGGAACCGACAGTCTTGTGGTTCTTCACCACCGCCCAGACAGGTGACCACGCAGATGAAGTCCCTCGGGTTATACAGGAGGGACGTGAAGCTCCAAGAGCTTAAGAGACTTGGGGAAAACCGGAGCAAGGGTTTTAACTCAGACATCCTTTCCCCAGATCTTGGCTCTTTCTACTACACCCATAGCTACTTTTCAACTACAGTCATCAGGAAAAAAGAGAAGAGACAGAAGTTTCTGCCTGTCTTAACTACTGGATCATACCGAAGGCATTGGTGGCTGAGAGATCACTGAGACCAGCTTCAGCTATGAACTCACCAGCTTCAGCTTCCGCTATGAACTCATCTAGAACCAGAGATGGTTTAATTCACTGGGGTGGGTTGGCTTTGCTCAAAGCAATTCACCAGTTTCATCAGTTCCAAATCAAAGGCATTTAAAGACCAGCCGTTAAAAAAAATACAAAACAACTACAGCTCCTGAGATTTTAATGAACCTGCACCCACAAACTCTACCTTCTTATCTTTGAAATCAAGTTAGAGGTCCAGATTATGTCCGTGCTGTGAACTCCTAAATCCCACCCCAAGTCCCTTCCTCACCTGGGCTTCCTAAAACTTGAAAATGCTTTTGTTGTCATTTAGTTCCATTCAGTTCAGTTTAGTTTAGTTTTCTTATAAAGATGTCATGAGACCTGGTTTCAGGCATCGAGCAGCTCCAAAGCTCTGTGGTACCAGGGAAATTACAAAAGAGCCTCAGTTTTCTCATCTATAAAATGGGAAAAATAGAAACTGCTTGCAAGAGTTCCTGGGGGCATTCATGTAGCTAATGCGTGCACTGAATTCCACCCCAGCCCGAGTCCTGGCCCGTGTGCTAAAAATATCAGCTACCTTCTCCCTCCCGTTTTTCTGAGAACATTCCAGGGGGCTGCTGAGGGCGGATGGTCCTGATGAGTCTTCCGAGGCATCCACCAACACATCAGGTTGAACTGCTAAGAGTACAAATGAGTGCCCTTCAAATGCAGGGGATGGAGCCCCGCAGAAGGGCTGTTGCTGCCCTACATGCCTACAGGCGAGCTCACTGTCGCCTTTAACAGTGTTCTCTGGGCCTTCTGTGATGCTCAGGAAAAGAAGACGATGGGGGATGAGGCTGTGAGTCTGCAGGGATACCTGACGTTCTGCTGGTTCACCCAGCTCAGGGAACACCCCACTACAAGAGCTTTAGATCACCCCTGGGACAGAAGCTGAAAATGTCAGACATCCATTTCTCCTGCCTCCCTTGCAGCTATGAAGCAGTCACCAAATGCCCCTGCTGACGACTTTGACTTTGCAGCCATGGCCTGTAAAGAAGAGAACCCAGTCTGCTGAGGAGGTCCCAGGAGTGGCAGGGGTGCTAGTGGCGGGGGGGGGTTGCCCAGCTTCTGTGGACTCAGCAGTGGGACCGTCTCCAGTGGCAATAATGATGTCTCCCGGGAGCTCTTCTGGAGATCGAATCTAAGACAGACTGAGCCTGACTCTCTTGCCCTCCTAAAGAATCTGTGAGCTCCCCAAGTCCTTTGAGAGGTTATTTCTCTGTTGAAATAAACAGTGCCTCTTGCTGAAGCTAAGAACATTAACAGAAGCATTTTTAGCAAGCCCTGCTCCTGCCCCAACCCCTGCAATTACTTTGCTCGCTGAAGTGTGAGAACCCCTGGTCCAAGGTGCTTCCTATCCTTTTCCACAGAGACCACTGGAACATCTGTGTGGCTCAGTGTGATAAAAGGAAGAAGCTCCTTGTGACCAGAAGCAACTGGCTCTTGGGGGCTCTGGCTCCCCAGGCCCCATCCAGCTTCCCTGAGCACTGAGGGGAAGCGGTATCTCACCACTCCCCTTGTGACCGCACTGGCTGCGAGGTTCTGAACTACTCCAGACCTACTCAAACTGTGGTCCTCGGACCAGGGCTTGGTCCAGTTTGTTGTCGGTCTGCCACACCATAACCAGAGAAACTGAGCGAAAGTGGTTAGCAGCTACTTCGGCAGTGTGCCAGGATAATTTCATGTTGCCGAATCCACACAGGTGTACCTTGTTTTACTGCACTTTGCAGGTACTGCGTTTTTTTTACAAATTGAAGGTTCATGGCAACTCCATGTCCAGCAAGTCTGTGGGCATCGTTTTCCCAACATGTGCTCACTTCGTGTCTCTGTGTCACGTACTGGTAATTCTCACAATATTTCAAACTTTTTCATTCTTATTGTATTTGTCATGATGATCTGGAATCAGTGATCTCTGACATTACTACTATAATCGCTAAAGGCTCAGATGATGGTTAACATGTTTTAGCAATAAAGTATTTTTAATTAAGGTATGTACATTTTTTTTAGACGTAATGCTATTGTACACTTAACAGACTACAGTATAATGTAAACATAACTTTTATATGCACTGGGAAACCAAAACATTTGTGTGACTTGCTTTATTGCGATAGCTGCTTTATTGCTGTGGTCTGGAACCAAACCCACAATTATCTCCGAGGTATGCCTGTAATGCAATTTGGGGCTTATATTTAGTGGGACTCTATTTTCTACTCAATTTTTTCTAGTAATATATTTTTATTGTATTCTACAAAAGTATTGGTCCATGACATATTGAAGAAAAAAAAAACTGATCCTTCACCAAAGATGGTCCTTCATGGCCAGCATGGTCTAGGGAATTTCAAAATAATCACCCAATCAATAATCCATAAGTCAGTTTGAATAGCGTTAGTGCCTCAGACCCTGAACTCCGTCTGGATGCACCTGCCAATGGGGGCTGTGACCTCTCTCACCACCCATAGGTCCTCTAATTCTGAGACTGGATTAGGACCTGGCATTCAAAGGACTTTTTATTTGTCTGAGAGTCAACACTACTCAAAATTACGAGGAACTCTTTATGCTTTTTCCAGGGTCAATGCAGGAGCCAACCCCAGTGCCATCCCTATCGAGCCAATACTTGTTCCCAGAATGAATGTGACTAAGCCCCAAAGAATTTTTAGGGTTCAAGTGTTTAAATGTGACAGTGGCAATTTCCATTTTCTCTTTAAATTCCTTATCTAAAACCTCCATTTCCAACATTGTTTGAAATGAGAAACCTAATTCTTCAACTTTACTGAGCTATGATTTAAGTACACTGAACCGCCCATACGTAAAGTATACAATTTGATCAGTTTTGAAATATGTATATAACTGTGAAACCATCACTACAATCGAGAGAGCAAACATTTCAATTACCCCCAAAAGTTTCCCTATGCTCCTTAACAATCTCTCCTTCCCTCCCCCTCCATCCCCAGGCAACCATTAAAACACTAATTTATTTTCTGTCACTATAGATTGGTTTGCATTTTCTAGAAAATTATAGAAATGGAGTGATACTGTGTGTACTCTTTTGGTTCTGCCTTCTTTCATGCAGAATAATACTTTTGAGAATCATCCACATCACTGCAAGTATCAGTGGTTCATTCCTTTTTTATGGCTAAGTAATATTCCATTGCATGGATATTCCACAATTTGTTTTATCCATTCAATTGGGGAAAAAAAATTTTTTTTAATGATATTTAGTTTCCCTAACCCTCCTGAAAGCATAATAACAAGGAAGAGGAGAGGAAAAGGGAAGAAGAAAAAAGGGCAAACTTCTCCAAGCTCGTTGTCTCCTCGTGCCTAAAATGCCTACATGGAGCATATAGTAGGTGCTCAATAAATGTTGGTTGAATAAATGAAAGAATAAATGAATGGGAAGCTTTGCAGTCATTATAGATTGAATTGGTTTTTTTTAAGTTATAAAACCTTCCATTTTGAAAAATCTCAGAACTCCCTGATGTAGTAAAGATATTTCGGAGGTCATCCACCAACACTGCGGGGTTACTCTTAGACCAACTCCAAGGTCAGGAGGAGAATGGACAGAGCAGCCAAGACATGGAAACCTATTTGATGCAATGGTGAGAAACGCAGCCTGGACTGTCACCACTGCCCTGGCTGGCTCCAGTGCTCACACAAATCATCTGAAAGGCTAAATCATGTTTAAATCCCTCTGATTGTGACCACCAGGAACTATGAAGGACACTCACACATAATTTACATACTGCCAAGCTCCTAAGAGCCTCTAAATAAAACCCCTGAGAGCCCCCGGGCACTATTTTTGAGGAGAGGACATCAAGTGACAGATTAAATCGAGTCTGCTCCCTCAGCGCTGGGGAAAAAAGAAACCTCACTCCCTGCTTGCTGACATCCGCGACTGTCTTAAACTGCATTTGCTGTCAGCTGCTTCCCAAGGAAGCCGTTATTACACCGAAAACGGGTACACATATGCTATTCTCTCTCCCGTTTTACACAACAGCTCCACCGCTAACAGGTATTTTGGCCCAGACTCTTTCATTCTTTTTCCAGATTCTAACCATAAAATGTGTTTTAATCTCAAAGCACAGGGGAAGGGGGGTGGTTCACAAGAGCACTTTGCATTCCACCAGTAAATGTTAAATTACATTTGGTCACAGCATGGTTATAATACTAATACCAAGTTGGTCCATGCAGCAGCCACCAGAGGTTTTGTATCCAGAATAGACCAATTACTGGGGAGAGCAGGACAGACTGATAGGAGGATTTTTCCATCCCAGCCATTAGATTTGGCTACAGCACGGTCTATTGTAATGACTATGATTAATTTTTATAATCTGACAAAAATGGATAGCAAAACAGCCAGAAATGGGAGGTCTAAGTAAACACTGTAAGTGATGTAGACCTTTCAAGGAGCCCAAAGAAAAACAGCGCCCGTTTTATTGTTTTGTTTTCCACACAACTCAGAGGAGTTCACACCATCAAAAAGACAAATATGTGAGCCAAATAAAACAACCAGGTGCACGCAGCCTGGCACCTAAGCAACAGGCCACTTACATGTCCACTGGTGCTTACGAACCTTCTAGAAGCATGAAGATGATCTGCCCCTGGCCCAAAGGACCCACATGCAAAACAGGGCTTGGGTACACGCACAACCTGCTCTAGTTTCAATCTTCTTTATTAGTTGGGACTTCCTATTAGAATGTTAGAAATACCCTAGGATTATGCACTGTTTTACCCTTGTTCCTATACTGTTCCCCTCAGCCCAACACTGAGCCAGGCAATAATAACAGGCTCCCAGGAAATAATCTGTTTGATTAATTGTCTGTAAGCAAGGAAAGGAATGATAGTGTTTGTTTCACAGCTGCTATTCCCCATGCCTCACATGTTACTCTGTAGAGTGAATGAATAAATAGATAAGTGAATGGATGGATGGATGGATGAATAGAGAATGATATTTTAGCCATATTGTATCATTTGATTCCCACAACAAGCCTGTGAGGTAATAACAATAGTAGTTAACACTTATGTTGTGCTAATTATATACCAGCCACTATTCTAAATTCTCCATACATATTAACTCTTTTAACCCTCAAGAGCTCTATGAAATAAGGACTATTATTATCTCCATTTAACAGATGAGAAACTGTTAGAGGCATACGGAGGTCACATTGCTAGGAGGAGGCAAAGCTGAGTCCTTGCTGGATGCTCTTAAGCTCTGTGCTTCCTCTGCATTAGCTACACTTGATAGAGCAGGAAACAGAGGCTAGTGAAATTAATTTGAACAAAGCTACCCATCACATGGGTGCATACCCAGGACTGTGTTCCCAGGACACTGTCATATGACAGAGCCAGGATGGGAACCCCAGTAGCCTGACTCCAACGCCCAAGCAGGACATGAGAATAAAGCTGGTCCGCGGCAAATATCTGAGATCAGGAGAGGAGAGATTGTCAAGGGGGGGGCTGAGCTAAGGGGCTGGTTTTCTCAGCAACTGTTCTCCCAAACTGGAGGTACTAAGGGGGTCCAGGAGGGAAAGAGAAAATCAAAACAAAGCCAGAAAATGTTTCCACCCCAATTCCCCTGAAATCTTTTTGTTTGGGTCAGAGAAGGAGAGATCTGCTGGCATCTTCCCGTTTGGGGGCCCTGGGAAAAGTCTGCAGCAAGTTTCTAGCCAAGTTCTAAGCAAAAGTTATGTCCATTACAACCTGCGTGAGATTCTGAGGAAGGCTTCCAGGGATTGGGTTTTACTATAAAGTATGTCAAAGAGTCTGGGGGTGGGGGAACCCAGGATGAAAGAATGGAGGCCGGGACAGAATGAGAATTATAAATGGGAAGAGGAAGAAAAAGTTGGAGCTAGTTTCTGACATGACTGTGTATGTGTTGATGGTTTCAGGATTGTAACTTAAGAGATAATTGCCTCTGTTTTGAGAAGGCACCAGGAAGCAGGGAGACACAGGTTTGGAATTGGGACATTTTAGTCTCTTAAATGTAAAACTCCATGTTAAACTGGATATTAAGTTAGAAAGAATTAACTGTGGCTAGAGAGATGAGGATGAACATTGGGAGAAAGAAATATCAGTGCAACAATTTAGAAAATTTCCTTGAGCTGGAAAAGGTGAAAGGAGAAGAGAGGGGTGGGTTATCCCCCCCCCACCCGTTTTTAACTCATCACACATAAAGGATGCAGGTTTGAATTGCACCGGATGGATGAATTGAACTTTGCTGTGGGGATGGGGTGAAGCTACAACTCTGACTCACTGCAGCCCCAAGAAGAAATACGTCTCTCCCTCAGAGAAAGCCCTTTCTTCAGTAGACAGAAATATTCCCTAAGAAAGTCATAGCTCAGCTGAGACTTGTGGGGTTTGTAAATTACCCATAATGTGAGTGACAGTCCAGCCTCGCTCACAGGCTGCCAGGCAGACAAGGGCCAGGACCCCAGGATGGTTCTGAAACTCCATGTGGCCATTTGATTAATCAAACAGAAACCAAACGCTGCTTTCTTCTCTGAACGCTGACCAAAGAGAAGCCATCCCGGAGCAAGGTCTCACCGTATGCAGCTTTTTATAAAACCAAGATGCACCTCTCTTAGGCAATTGTCGATCTGTTCTTTTAAAAAGGGACCTTTTGCTCGAGAAAGAGGCAGAATATATATATATATAAAATATACATATATTATATATATGTATATTATATATAATATACATATATTATATATGTGTATTATATATTATATACATATAGTATATATATATGTATATATATATATATATATATATATGGTTGAAGTCTGTTGCAAGAGATTTGCTAAATTAGTTCATCTAGGCGTCCCACAAGGAGGTCGTTGGAGCAGATCTCTTTTATGAATGAAAATGAGCTTCCTGGCAGACCCCCAGTCACACCCCGCAATGCACACAGAGTCCTGGGCTCCAGAGATCTCACACCTATTCCCAACATATAAGAACTGATTACTATTCACTGGATCCAAAAGTCCTACTTCTTGAGCTTAAAGATGGGAATAAATCTGTGAGCCTTGCTGGGCTTTCTGGACATCCTCCTAATAGGTTCCAGGAATTAGCTACACTCTATTGCATGGTGATGATTTTTTTTTTTTTTTTCACGCTCAGAAAACCGCAAAGGGATTTTAACCAAAAGGAAGCAAAGGTTTTCTTTTTATAAATTTGATTAGTCTTTTTCACTTTCTCTACTTCGATACATTTCCTTTGGGAGGCATTTTATACCCAGAGACCCCTTAGCGAGGTACTGTTGCTTGCAGAGCGCAGTGAATTTAAGCGCAAGACGCTCATTGTAGACGGAAAGTAAAAAATCACAGGCACTTGGCGGTCGCCAGCGAAGTCAGTTTCTAAATGCCGGCGTGCAGATGGCCCTGCAAGAGAAGAAATACGAAGTTTGCCAGTACTGTGGGACCCTTGGCTGGGATGCGCGCGGCTGGTTACCCAGCCCGCCCTCCGCTCGCCACGGCTGAATTTCCCGCCGGAGCCGGCGCCTGGGCGCCTGGTCCCCGCGCTGCACCCGGCGCCGGTCTGGAGATAGCCCTTGGCTGCGGGCGGCGGGTTCCCCCAGAAAGTGCGCCTTTTCGCCGCCGCCGGGACTTGGCTGCTGGAGAGCCAGCGCGCCAAGCGCTCGCGGCAGTCTCCGCCGGGGCCGGGGGTACCCACCTGAGCCTGCTCCCCCAGGCCTCGGGTTCGAAGCCTCTCCAGTGGCCGAGGAGAGATTAGGATTTGAGCGACAGCAGTTCGGTTAAGGAAGGAGTTTCTGAAACTCTCGGGGAAGCGAAGGACCGGGGCTTGGAAAATAAGCGAGCCTACGGTGTGCTTTCCAAACTTGGTCTTTGCTTTTTACCATTTTTCCTGCCCCCTCCTCCCACCACTCTGGCCCCAACCCTGGAAAAGAGCTTAAGGGCTAGGGTACTAGCCAAGTCAATCCTTCCTCCTCCCCCCGCCCCAACTTTCAGACAAGAAAAATATAAATCCCAAGAGTGCTTAATGCGGGTGCATTCAGCCGCCCGCATCCCAACACGCGCCACCGCCGCCACCACTGCCACCACCCACTCCGTCCCTCCCACCTCCGGGTAGGGGAGGGACTGGGAACCTGATCTCCGGGCTCCTGCCCCTAATATTTCCCCATCAATAATGTTGATACCATCGGTGTGCCTCCACCCCCGCCCCCGGGACGCCGCGGCCGCCTTTTCGCTGCTTTCTGCTTGGCACCAGAAAACGAAACCTCCTCTCCTGCCCTCCTAACTTCGGCCGCGGGGCTAGCGGGGCCTGAGGCCGGGGGGCTGAGGAAGCAGGGGCGCGGGGCAGGGCGAGTGGGGCCGACCTTCAGTTCAAGGGTAGTAGAGTGTCCAGCCCGCGCCGGCGGAAAGAGAAGGAGCGTCCCGGGCCCAGGCCAGGCCTTATTCCAGGCTCCATCCCAAACCCGGGGTCAGACTGGGCCAGAATAAGGTTCTTTTGCGGGTGGAAGAACCAGGCCTCAGAGAAAGGGAGGCTCAACACTCTCTCCTCGTCCCAGGATCAGGGGATGAAGGGGAGAGGCCGGGAAACCCCTTCACTGGGAATTCGGCTGTGGCCGGAAGCCTTGGGGCCCAGCTCTTCGGCCCAGCCAAACCCACCAAGGACTCTGTAGGTGTTGGGAAAACTGAGGGAACGTGTTGGTAGAAACACAGGCATCAAGCCCCCCACAAGTGAGTTTGCACAGCTCGCCAATCGCCGCCCCCTGGTGCGGTTCCTGCCGGCCCACGAGGTCACGACCCTGGCGCAGCCGCTGCCTCACTTCGGGCCACCCCCATTCCTTGACGTGGAGCAACCCCTAAGTGCCAGGCCCGTCAGTCCGAGTTCCCCAGCAGCTGCCCCACCTAAGGCGGGGACCCGCGACCCCCAGTAGAGCGCACAGGTCTCCTGAGTGAGCAGGGCGTGGGGACGGGCTCCAGCTCTGGCAACCTCACTCGCACTCCCAGCCTTCTTTCGACCCGCTCAAAAGTGCACATCGACCCCCACTCTCTCTCCGTTTTTATTAATTTAATTATTTCTCTGCCTCGCGGCACACGAAGCCTCACCCGTGCGCCTTGGCAGTACGGCGCCGGTGTCTGCGAACCACGGAACTTGGGCCCGAGACAATGGCCCGTAATCGATGTATTGCCGTCAACAATAAAGACCAATTCTCCTCTCCCAGCCATTCCGACCATTCCCCTCCTCCCATCCCCCCTCCTCCACCTTCCCTCTCCTCTCTCCGGGCCACAGAGGGAAAGAAAACAAACAAGAAATTAGCGGGGGACGCTGCGCACGGAGCGAGACCCCTGCCTCTACGCCTTCGAGGGCGCAAAAGAACGAAAAAAGTTATTAAAGTTTGGATCTCCCCAATTAATTCGTCTCTGTTCGCCCATTTTTAATTAAACATCGCGAAGCTGCTTTTGCGTGTGCATTTCGTTTGGTTGGTTGTTTTGGTGGTTTTTGGGGGGGGGGGGAGGGAAAGCTTCCCCCCGCCCTTAATCTTAATCACACACAGAGCAAGTAACGAACACGTGTGAAGCTACTCCCCGAGAGCTTCCCGCGGAGCACGCGGCGCGAGCCGGGAAGAGGGGTTTGCGGGATCGCCAGCTCCGCTTGGTTCCTGGCAGCACGCGGTGCTCCGTAGGCCCGGACTTTAAAGAAGCCAAGATTGTTAGAGACGGATGCGGGGCGGCTCCAAACGCGGGCGTAAGCGGCGAAACGAGCGTGCAAGTGCATACGGCCGCGTTGGGGTACCTGGGAGAGCGCAGGTTGGGGTGTCTGCGAGGATCACAGTTTGCGGAGTGTGTGTGTGTGTGTGTGTGTGTGTGGAGGGTTTACACGTGCTCCTGCACACTTTCCCGGGTGTCTAGGGGAAGCGAGCGGCTCGCACCCCAGGAGCACGCAGATCCATCTTTGCCGAGGGATCTCTTTAAATATTCAGTGAGAAATAATGGCATTTGAAGCACCACCTATGGAAACATTATTATCTTCATTCTTCAACATCAGCCCCACTGATAGCTTCGTTTGTCTTTTTATCAAAATCTACTGTAACCAACAGGACCTGGGGAGAAAGAGCGAGGAGCAGAGGGTGTGCGCGTGTGTTAGGAGCCGGGCGAGGGGAGAAGAGAGGAAAAATAAGCGGGAGAAAAGGTGAAGAAAGGGCGAACAAGGAGAAAGAAAGGAGAAGTTATACCAAGAAAAATAAAGTCTCCACGAGGAAAACAGAAACATTCACCCGCACACAAAAGATTTAGGTTTTTTAAAAAGAGGGGGGCGCAAAGAAGCTAGAGAGTCATGGGGGAGCGCAGTAGGGTCCGGAGTACCCGAAACTCTACCCGAAGATTGGTGCCCACTTCGCGCGAACCGACTGTGTTCCTCTCCAGACTCCAGGGCGCTCCCGAATTGGGGCGTCCTTATGAGCCCTCTCCTTTCCCGATCGCGAGATAGGGCAGGGATTGTGTATCTGCACCCCCCTCCTCCCCATTACTCAACCGAAGTTTAGTTTGTCCCTCGGGCGCAGGACTTCGGGAACCTTGGAGCGAGGAGACCCTGAAGCGCGAGGGGGAAGAGCTAGGCTGAGACGAGGACTGAACCTCAGGTTCGCGGGCGCCCGAGCCCAGCGGAGGGAGTGCGGGCCCCGGGATCCCCATTCCGGGCTCTGGGGCTCGGGTGGGGAGGCTGCATCGCAGCCTGGGGAGATGGAGCTGGTGCGAAAAGTTTGGGCGCCGCTGTCGGCAAGTGCCTGAGAGGTGGAGGCGAGCTTCTGCCGGGCCAGGCAGCTGCGGACAAGGACCCCCCCTCTCACTCCCGGCTCAGCTCGGTCACCTCGCCAGGAGCCTGGGGTACGGCCCCCTCCCCCAGGTCGGGGAGCCCAGGGGTCCCGGGGACTGGCCTTGCCCGGAGCCCGGCGGGGCAGGCCCGCGCCTCCCGAGGCCAGGGGAGGGTTGCAGCGTGCTGGGTAAGCGGCGGCCCCTCCCCTCCCCCCGGCTGAAGCTGAACTCGGATCCCAGGCCGGTCCCCGCTCGCCGCCCGCCCCGGGATCTGCGGCGCCACGGCCGCCGCCGCCTCCCCGCGGAGTGACGCACCCTGCAGCCAACCCGGGCTGCCGAGGGGGAGGTCCGGGAGGGGTCCTGGGCGGAGCCGGGCCGCCCCCTTATCCCACGGGCTCGGGGCCGCTTCTCCCGAAAACTTCAGCCCTAATTGTCCTGGGAATGTCCGAGGTAGAGAAAGGGAGCGAGGGAGCAAGCGAGAGGCTGGAGGATCGGGGCCCTTTGAGGAGGATCGGGGTGGCGGGAGAGCTGCCCCTCCCCCCCAAAGCCCCAAACCCGTCATGTTCCCAAACCTTTCCTTGGTCCTCTTCTCCGCGCCCCGCGAGCCCGGGATCCAGGGGATGGAGAACTCGGGGCGAAGGAGCGCCGAGCCAGGCGGCGAGCGGGAGGGAGGCCTGGCCGCGGGCGGGAGGCGGACCGGCGTGGGGCTGGCTCTTCCCCACTCGCTTATTTTTTTTTTAATGGGTGTGGGGGTGGGCTGCTTTTTGGTAGCTCTTAAAGAAACGAAGAAACACTCAAGAAACGGGACTTCCTACCCCCAAATCCCGCCACGGGACTCCCTCCCCCCGCGGGCCGGCGCGCCTAGCGCCGGAGTTGGGAAGTTCGCCGCGCGCCTGCAGCCCGGGTCCCCAGGCCCCGCCGCCCGGCCCCACCCCCCACCCGGGGAGGCTTAATTCCGGGGAGGGCATGCTAATTTGGGTCGGCCCAGCCCGGGACGGGGGGGCCGAGGGAGGGAGGGGGGCTCAGGCCGGGGCGCCTGGTGCGCAGAGGCGAGAAGGCAGGCCCCCGGCGGCCCGGCCGCGGAGTCCCTGGCGGTCGCGAAGAGGGTTAACCCAGTGTCGGGCGGCGCGGCGCGCAGAGCCAGCCCCGCGGCCGGCTTATTGGGCCAGCGCGCGGAGAGACAGGGGTCTGCAGCAAATCACGAACTAATTGATTAAGGCGAGCGGGTTTGAATAGCGCTGGCCCGGTGCCAATCGCCTTTCAAAGAGCCCCTCTATGAGTGGGCGGGCCGGCGGGCGGGGGGAGCCGCCGCCGCCGCCGCCGCTCGATTTCCGTAATTTTGAGAAGATTTTTTTTTAGTAATTTTTTATTCTGCCCCAGCTGATGTTTGAGCCAGCATGTCGCGGAGGAAGCAAGCGAAGCCTCAACATTTCCAATCCGACCCCGAAGTGGCCTCGCTCCCCCGGCGAGATGGTGAGTGCTCCGGACCGCGCCGCGGACACACACACGCGCACACACGCACTCGCACTCACACTCACGCGCACTCGTACCCACGCACACGCGGCTGACCCCTGCGCCCACCACCCGGCCGCGGCACCGCCGCCGCGTTCCGAATCGCCTTTTCGACTCCGCGATTTTTTTTTTCTTTTTAATTTTCAATTTGCCTTTGCTGGGCTTCCCCCCTTGCAACGGGGAAAGCAAACACTTCTCCCGGCAGGATCTTTCCGGAGTTGTTGGGTCCTCCTGTGGGGAGGAGAGAGGGCACGCCGGCCTTGCTTCTCCGTCCCGGCTTTTCCGGGGAGCGGAGCCCGGAACCCGCCAAGCTGCGGCAGGGGCCCGGGTGCCCGGAGGGGCGCGGGTGCGGGCAGAGGCCATCGGCCCCTGCCTGCGCTGGGCTCCACGCGCTTCCCGGCCCGCGCCCGGGGCCCCGGCCTGGCCTCTGCCGCCCTGGCCCTGCTGCCTGAGGGAAGGAAGTTTACTTTGTGCTCTGGGCTCAACTCGGAACGTGGGGGGAGCTCCCTGCGCCGCGCTCCCCTCCCCCCAACGCTCCCACTCCTCCTGGGCCCGCACCGCGGAATGGGGTGCCTTTGGGAGTTCGGAGCTGCAAGAAGATGGGGACTGTGTTGGGGCGCCCGTGCCTGACACACCGGGGTGGAGGCCGGAGTGGACAGTGCTCTTTGCAGCTGGGTGCTCCCCAGACTGAGTGCCGGCAGACGGGGGAAAGTGTCGGTGTCCGGCTACCCAAGTTTATCCCAGCATCTCTTGTCCCAACACATGCATCCCCCGCGCCCCCAAGAAATCTTTAAACTCGGTTGGCTCCCGCTGAGGATCGTGGTACCTTGTACTTCCAGGAGTCGTAAGGGTCGTTTTTTCAGACCTGGGGTGCTATCTAGCCACGAGAGAATCCCCCTAAAACAGAGGCATTGGCTTCTTACGATGGAGACGACAGCTGAGGGGTCCCGAAGGGAACGAACAAGTCCAGAACAAAGTTTGTGTTAGGGAGCTAAGGCCGAGAGTGGGAGAGATCCGGGCAGGGAGTCGAGGGTACAGAGGGAGGACACCTCGAATCCTTCCTTATTCCTAAAGGTGTTTCACTTTAGGGGCCTCCGAGCTCCCAGGCCCAGGGCCAGAGGCGATGGAGCGGCGCTCGGGCTCGGTTCCCCGGGCACAATGCTCGCCCCTCGGCTGCGGAAGGACGAGGGGCAACCCCCAAGCGGTCTCCGCGACTCGGGATGCCTCTCGGGATGCTCCAGTCCCGGGCGTCATTTTGGGGTGTGGAGGAGGGAACTGGACCCCGATAGGGCTCCGAAGCGTGCCCTTTGGTCGGCACCTCTGTCCCCTAAACTCTGCGGCCGCCCGGGCCCCAGGGTCCCGGGGTCCTTCCTGAGAGGCCTGCTTCTCAGCAGAGCTGGGGCGCAGGGACCCGCGCAGAACCCAGGCAGAGAAGCGAAGGGACTCCCACCCTCTAAACCCCGACTGTCCTGAAAGGGGACTCCTGGTGTGGGGGGTCCCTTAAGAAATTGGGGAGAACAGAGACCGATTAAGGAACTTGTTTACAATATTTGCTCCCTCCACCCCAGTACTTTCTGAAGCTTCAAGCCTTACCCAGAGCCTCTGCGATTTCTCAGTCCGCTGAGAAGAACCCCTGATCCCCGCTTTCCACCCCAGGCGAGACCGGGTAGTCGAGGTACAGTGAGGTGAAATTACCCCAGGCCGCTGCCTCGGTATTCTTCTGGGTTTTCTCAGCTGGTCTCTTCTGCATCTCACTCCCACACCCATCTTTCCTGAAGTTTCTGGTGAGACCTTCCCCACAGGAATACTGTTAAGGTTAACAGTTTGTAGAGGACCCAACCTCACGGGAGGAGAGGCAAGAGTTTTTTAAGTCTTTTTTTTTTTTTTTTTTAAATAAATGTGTACTGATTTTCTATATTTTCAAAAAAGAAAAAATAAAGGCTCGGGCTTCCCAGAGAATTGATGCTTGCTAGTTCTTTGCCTTTTTCCTGTCGCCTTCTGAATCCAGAGTTTTTAATAGTTAAGGCTTCTCATAAAGCGATAGCATAAATGGAGTTCACTACCTCTGACCATTATTATTTATTAGGACTTTTTTTTTTTTTGTAGTTTATTTGAGCTTTGAGGTAAGTTAGTTAAGTCACTGAATCAAGTTTCCTTTCTTTCTTTTTTCTCTTTCTTTTCCTTTTTTCCTTCCTTCCTTCCTTTCTTTTTTCTTTCTTTTTTATCCCCAAAAGCTGGTTCATTGTCCTAAGAGGCAGTAAACTGTTAGGGGCACCGTAGGAAACACTCCCCTCCCAGCCCCCTTTCTCACCTCTCCCTACCCCCCTCCTTTTCTCCAGTTGTAATGGTTTTAGATTATGACTGTTTTTACATGGTTGAACGATAAGTTTAGGAGAAGCTGCCTAGAGGGTAGATTTTGTAATAGGGTTACAGGATTTAGTATGTTGTAATAATATTAGTACACAACTAATCCTTCTCCATGTCTGATTTACAGGAGGGCCTTACACACTCCAGTTCTTTTTATTTGGGAATAGTTGTGAGATACAGAGAACTGAGAGATCATGACTTGTCTCCAAGTTACCTTTAAAAAGTCACCACCTTTCATGCAGTATATTCAGCAAGGCCACTCTTCTATCCACCCAGAAAATACACTTCAAAGAGTTGTCTGTCGGGTTCTGTTTTTTGGTTTGCGGGTTTGTCTGTCTGTTTGTTTTAATATACACAAAATTGTTAAATTTTTAGAAGATAAACCTTTCCTTAAACAATGTGGTTACTTTTTTCTCTGTCTTGAGATGGGCTTACAATATGGCAAATGAAATGTCGAACATACCAAATGAAATCTAGTCGGCGGTACCCTTAGCAGATGCTGGCACCTGCAGTTTCGTGAGCTCAGCCCAGAGTGAGACCTAGAAAAGTTTGGAGACCCCAGTTACCAGAGCCCTGAAGGAGCGACTCCCAAGGCTGGGAGCAGCCAGGCTTGCTGTGCTGCATGTCACGCCTGTGTGTGTTTGAGTGTGTGCGCGCATACAAAGAGAATCCCAGCCAGGCTCAGCAGCCTGGAGGATAACTTCATCGGAACAAGTTCAAGAAAACAAGATTATTTGGCCAGTCTTACGATGTTCATATTTTAATTCTACTTTTGGTGCACCTATAAAACCCTAAAATAAACTGGGGGATTTTTCTGTTTCCTATGAAACCAAGATTTTAGCACCTTACTTGTCTCTTAAATGATATTCAACAAGTCTCGAATTACTTGTAGAAAGATGACTGCCATTGGGAAAATTATTTACTGAGATAAATAATTCTGAGGAACGGGCACATTAGAATCTAATGATTTTATATGTGGGTTCTTTACTAGAGATTTGGATTCCAGGTTGTGTGTGTGTGTGTGTGTGTGTGTGTGTGTGTTGGGTTTTTCTTCTTTGGGTAGTGTTTTTAAGATTCCTGGAACTACATGGATGGCCCACTGAGACTCTATTCATCTATTAAGAAAGGATTTCGGTGCCCAGTTTTTTCAAGGAAAAGATCATATTGGAAGAAAGATAAAAGCATGATGAACTGGAGATAACACCCTGCCTCTCATATAAAGTATCATAAAAATTCCTCTTATTTATATTAATAATGAAATTCTATTATTTACCAAAGTAATTTACTCATTGTGAGCATCTTAATGGCAACACATTGATTTCTGGGCCCAAAGGTTAGAGAGAACTGTAATTAATTGCTTTTTTTGAAAAACGGACACCTGCACGATAAGGCAGTTGGAAAGTACTCATGTTTAATCAGGCCTATTTTAAGTTTGTGGCATAATGGAAGATTCTGGTTGAGAAAATGCAAACTGTTTGGGGGGGGATTTGCTGCAGGCTGTACACACTTCCAAAAATGTGACAAACACACAAACAAGCGAAGGGTGGATGGACACGAGAAAGCATGTGTTAAAGTGGATTTGTGATACCGAATGTTTTGTGATTTATTTTACATCCAGGTTCACCTATGGTTTATAGGCACGAGTGCCAATTTATAGGTTATTCTTTGGGGGCTTTATTTCATCTCTTTCTACTTTCGCAGGTAGCAAGGTGTCTTGACCCACAGTCCTTTAGAAAGCAGAAACCCAAATTTTTAATGCAGAGATCTTACCGAAAAGCTGGGGGAGACTTAGACCAGCAGTTCAGTTTTTTTTGAAATTGGGAAAAGCCAAGCTCAGTGGAGTAACCAGAACTAATTCCTTCTGTAGACTTAATTCGGTTTTTCTAAGGTACCGCCTGATACAGCTAGCCCAGTCTTCCCAAATATTCTTAGATTACCAAAACGGCAGTCATTGAGCAGTTGAACGAAGGAGATGGTAAATTATCCCAAGAACCGGCACCCCTCCCCCTCCAAAAGAAAAAAAGTCGGTGTGCCAGGCTTTAGAAAACCTAGATGTGTCGAGCTGTTTTAACCTTTGCTAGCCTCCTCCCATGCAGAGGTGACAAGGTCCAGATCATAATATGTCCTTCAGAATCTTCCCAGTGACCCCCAAATTGAGTCTCGCTAGTCACTTAGCAGGAAGTTCGAAGTTTATTTTAGTTTCACCTTATCAGCTTGGCTTCTTTTCCTAACCTTATTCCCCTGTCACCCTCAGATGCCAGACCCCCAAAGGGGAAGATTGACAGGTAGTTCCCATAGCTCAGTTTTACCCTCAAACAACAGGGATTTAGTTTCTTGTGCCTTTGCCAATGTTTATGTAGTCAAAGTTTAGATCTCGCCTTAAGCAGTCTCTTTTACGCGTCACTGGAAGAGGAAAGCCACAAAGAAGTTTTTGAACAAACCCTTGCAACTGGAACCCCATCTAGTGTTCAGTTTGATTCATCCAAGGGGAAGACATTTTCCCCTTTCATTTATTGTGTACATTAGGTGGGCTGGTATCACGATTTTCAAAGGACTGTCTTGTCCGTGTTGTTATTTTTTCAGAGATTTTCCCTTGTATTCTTCCCCTCAAGAATACGCTAATCCCAGTCAGAACAGTGAGGGGACTTGAAGGGGGCCAGTAAAATGTGTCATGTGGTTGCATATCCCATAGAGGAAACTTAAGACATTACAGAAAATATGCAGAGCATATGTGACGGTGTTGAAAATTGCTTTGGAATCTTAAGCTGGTTATTCGGATGCAGGTTTTTCCCAGGTCTGTGAAAGAAAAAGAAAACGAGAAAAGACCAATCAATCAAAAACGTTTGTGATAGCCTTTCGACATTGGTCTACAAAAAGGAACAGCCAGTTAAAATGATAGGTTCCAAAATCACAATCTTGTGAGGCTTTATTAAAAATGTTAATGTGAGCCGAAGGTAATGGGAAGTAAAGTGAAGGGTCTTTCCGGGGAGCTCCAAAAAGGAAAACTCAACATGGTACAGTAGGGCTGTTGTGTTGTTTTGTTTTGTTTTGTTTTCCTGGCTGGCTAAACCTTTCAGTGTGGGGCATAGTTGTATTTTTGTTTTCTCAGCAGACGGATACACTGGAACACTTCAATTTTCTGTCTCCTATTCTGCAATGTTTAGTTCAGATGATGAAAACTGACACATTTCAAATGGGCATCAAGAACCTAAACGGTACAAGGAGAACTAAAACATCTGGGATTTTCATATACATTGGCTGGAGCTATAAGATCACCTCCTCTCCTGACCCAGAGCGGGGAAAAGAAACCCAGAAAATTCCAAATATCTTTTTGTGTGTACATACTTAGAAAACCACTACTTCTTAAATTTTTCTATATGACCACGATTACAAAATTAATTTGTATGCAAAATCCATAGGAGAGGAGCTGGAATATTGTTTTCACCATAGTACAGGGAACAAGGCAACTGGATTTACTATAAGGGGGTCACCAGTTGCAATCCTGTGTAACAGATTATTGAGAGAGATGCAAGATAGCAAATGGTCAGAAAAATGAATTAGAACGTGTGTGTGTGTGTGTGTGTGTGTGTGTGTATCTTATCACAACTTAAAATATTTCCTTTGGTAGTTAAAGATTCAAGCTAGTCTTCATGTTTCGTCTTTTTTTTTTTTTATAAAGCTGTTTCATTGGAATTCTGTTCAGAAGGCAGATAGATTTAAACTTAAGAGCTATGATAGTGTAGCGACACCTGCTTTTGAAATAAATCAAAATAGATATCAGGATTTTTTTTTTTTTTGGTGTTCATAAACATCAGGAAATTAAATTTGTTGACTCTACAGTGAGATCAAATGTCAGCTTATTAAAATGTGAAAATCTAAGCTAAAATATAGGCAGCTTTTTTTAAACACAGTCTCTTTCTTAGAAGAAGGCAGGCACTTATCTTTAAATGTCTATATTTTCCATCCAGTTAGCACAACCCTAAATGTAAAAATGTTCAGGTCGAGAAACTTGAAAATTCTCAAGTGTCTTGAAACAGCACAAATGCAGAATTGGAGCACAGGAAAGTAATAATCAGCTAAATCCTGTAAAGTAACCTTTTTTATTTTCTCTCTATATTATGAGAATATCAGATGTTTGCAAGTTATAAAGAATTAAAAATGCCCTTTAATCGTGAGCACAGATGTGCTAAATATTTGAAGCAACTGTATTGTAATGTGTACAATTGACGAAGTCAGTTTTCTGATTTCCCTTGCTAGTTATTTAGTTCTGAATCTGTCATTATTTGTCTAAGCCCAGCTGACCAAGCAAAACTGTGTTTTAAAGTGGCTTTATGTTTTGATAAATGTGAGCTGGTTGAAAAGTATTTTCCACTGAATGCAGAGCTTAATAGAACATGCTGACATAATAGTTTTAATGCATTTTGTTGAAAATGTGTGAACAAACAGAATAGCTTTTGTTCCTTCATAATTGGCTGTAAAAGTAGATGGAAACATAACCATTACATATGGAAATGTGCAAAGAGAAAGAAATAACATTTCGGTTGAATATATTAGGAATTGCATTTCCTAGTTTAAAATAAGCATCTGAAATGGATGCATCATTTAAAATTGGTTGTCAAAATAAGAAACTTTAAACAGAAATTTTGTCACATTATTTTCATCCCAAGTTAAGCGACATAACTTTAGCGTATTTTGTTTGCATTATTTTAAAGCAGGGAGAGAGACAGAAAGGGCTTAAAACAGCACCTTGAATGTGCAGAGGAATCCTGTGTCAATTAGGATGATTAAACATTAAATTAAAACTGAATCATTATTGGTATTTTCCGCTCCAACCAAGATTTGTTTGGTATTGTTAATGCATTTTGCACTATACCCTTGCGGAGAGTAAAAGATGGGTATTAGGAAAGCTAGCTTGTTAAGTATAACTTAGCTACTCAAATAACCCTCCCAGTGAATAAAGTGTGCGTGCATTTGGCATACTTTACCAGGGCTTCTAATCAACTGTGGTATCACTCAAGGCAAACAGAGTTAAGGAATTTTCAGAAGTTAGTATTTGGGTATTAATTATATTTTCTGGAATGCAAAACTACTCAAGCTTTTCTTTTCTTTTTCCTTTTTTTTTTTTTTTTTTTTGATGTTTACTACAAAGAGGCAAATGGCAGGCTCTTTTGAGTCAACGCTAAGTTTACTGAAAAAGCAGCATTTTGATTTTGCGTTTATTCATATTTGCAATTAGTTTTTTTTTTTTTTTCCCCCTGCAAGTTTTCTGGGAGATTCAATTTGGAAGTCATGGAAACTAACTATTATCTGATTCAGTTCTGCAGAAAAGCACACAGGGAGGTAATCCTTGAATTAAACAGTTTTTTTTTGTTTTTTTTTTTTCACAGCCTTCGGAGATGACCACACACCATTTGTACAACAGAAGTTGGTGTTCCCCATGCTGGGCAAACAATGGGACGCCATCCTGTCTTTGAATAGGATGTTAGCTTGGAGTTGGAGATTTTTATGTTTAAAATGGATCTTAGTGAGAAGAAATCTGAGCAACCAGTGGAAACAAACATGAAATAAAGGGATTTTATAATGAAAGGTTCAGGACAATCTGTTAAACAATTGATAACAGTTAAGAGCAAACTGTTTTTAAAGGCATTCAGACAAGGAGAATTGCAAAGCATTTCCAAACTGGAAACCAAGAATTACTCTTCACTTCCCCTTAGCTGCACATCTTTCTTTAAGTTGATGTTTAATCAGAAATGTAAATCCTGTACCAGTCTTTATACATAGAGCACTTTTGTTGAAATATTTAGAGGCGTAATGTTGCCATTTGGAGCATAGTGGCATATATTCCTTGATTAGCGGGATGGTAGCCACAGTTGCATTCTTTAATTTTAAAAATAAACATGCCACAGGGTGATATATAGGTGCCGGGCAGGCCTTGTAACGGATTATGATCATTGTGTTTCTCTCTCGGGTGTGTGTGTGTGTGTGTGTGTGTGTGTGTGTGTGTGTGTGTGTGTGGCGCACGTTGCGGTCTGGAGGATTTCTTACTGACGTGGCTAAAGTGTGCTTGTCACGGATCAGACGTAGCTCAGGTTCTAGGTAGCGGCTGGAGGTGATTTTCAAGTTGTCAATCTTCAGCTTGGTGATATGCATTTTTTTCCCCCTTGTCAACCACTGATTGGAACCTGAATGGACTGCAAATTAGTTTAGTGACAGAACAAACTGTCACAGGTATCTTTGAATCAGTTGAAAATGAATAAGGTTGACAGAAACTCAAGAGCCTAATAAGTCCTCAGGATGGTGGCTGGACCGTCTCTGGATGAGTAGACAATAACGTGAATAAAATATTGGAAATCAATATTTTGCTATGGAATTTCATTATGCACCGATGCCTGCAGTTCGCAGTATTTTATATCTTGATGGATTACCTGAAGGTCCCGGCTCTCGGAGACACCAGATTGATAGGAAGTCCTCCAACAGCCTAAAAATTTAATCACGATTGTTCTTAGGGAATATTGATTGTTTTTCAGGGGCCACAGTTTTGAGTTTCGCAGGGAGAGAAGAGTTGATCAACCCCTTTCTCTTTTTTTGAAGTCATGGATGTCTGGGTGTCCTGGCTCCCTCGCTAACCCTGCTCCTTTTGACATTTGCAGGAGACACAGAGAAGGGTCAACCCAACCGCACCACTAAGAGCAAGGATGCCCACGTCTGCGGCCGGTGCTGCGCCGAGTTCTTTGAATTGTCAGATCTTCTGCTCCACAAGAAGAGCTGTACTAAAAACCAACTAGTTTTAATTGTAAATGAAAGTCCAGCGTCCCCACCTGAAACCTTCTCCCCCAGCCCCGCTCCAGATCATCCCGAGGAACAGATGAACGACACGGCTAACAAGACAGAGCAAGGAGACTGCAGTGACCTGGCGGAACCCCACGGACCGGACAGGGAAGAGTCCATGGAGGTGGAGGCCCCAGCGGCCAACAAAGGCGCCAGTGGCCCCCTGAGCAGCGGTGGCGACAGCAGTGCCCCCCCGGGCTGTAGCAGCGGCAGCTCCTGCCCAGGTACCTCAGCGATCACAACCTCTCTACCTCAACTCGGGGACCTGACGACACTGGGCAACTTCTCCGTGATCAACAGCAACGTCATCATCGAGAACCTCCAGAGCACCAAGGTGGCGGTGGCCCAGTTCTCCCAGGAAGCGAGGTGCAATGGGGCCTCCGGAGGCAAGCTGGCCGTCCCGGCCCTGATGGAGCAGCTCTTAGCTCTGCAGCAGCAGCAGATCCATCAGCTGCAACTGATCGAACAGATTCGTCACCAAATATTGCTGTTGGCTTCTCAGAACACAGACTTGCCGACATCTTCTAGTCCTTCTCCAGGTACTGTACGAACATCTGCCAACCCCTTGTCCACACTCAGCTCCCATTTATCTCAGCAGCTGGCGGCAGCAGCTGGGTTAGCACAGAGCCTCGCTAGCCAATCTGCCAGCATCAGCGGTGTGAAACAGCTCCCCCCCATCCAGCTACTTTTCCACAAAGGCTCTTCCCCCAGCGTTCACATATTGGCGGCGGCGGTTCCCACCCCCTCCTCGGAAAAAGTGGCTTCGAGCGCGGGTGCCTCCCACGCCCATGCCGGCAACCCCGCAGTCTCGGCATCTTCCTCACCAGCTTTTGCAATAAGCAGTCTATTGAGTCCTGCATCTAATCCACTTCTACCTCAGCCGGCCCCTGCTAACTCGGTTTTCCCCAGCCCTTTGCCCAACATCGGAACGACGGCAGAGGATTTAAACTCCTTGTCTGCCTTGGCCCAGCAAAGAAAAAGCAAGCCACCAAATGTCACTGCCTTCGAAGCAAAAAGCGCTTCGGACGAGGCCTTCTTCAAACACAAGTGCAGGTTCTGTGCGAAGGTCTTCGGAAGCGACAGTGCCTTGCAGATCCACCTCCGTTCCCACACCGGAGAGAGGCCGTTCAAGTGCAACATCTGCGGGAACAGGTTCTCCACCAAGGGGAACCTCAAAGTCCACTTTCAGCGCCACAAAGAGAAATACCCTCATATCCAGATGAACCCCTATCCCGTGCCTGAGCATTTGGACAACATCCCAACCAGTACCGGCATCCCCTACGGCATGTCCATCCCTCCAGAAAAGCCGGTCACCAGCTGGCTAGACACCAAACCGGTCCTGCCCACTCTGACCACTTCAGTCGGCCTGCCGTTGCCCCCGACCCTCCCAAGCCTCGCCCCCTTCATCAAGACCGAAGAGCCAGCCCCCATCCCCATCAGCCATTCTGCCGCCAGCCCCCCGGGCTCCGTCAAAAGTGACTCCGGGGCTCCCGAGCCGGCCTCGAGAAACCCGGGTGGGCTCCCAGAGGAAGCGGAAGGTTCCACTGGGCCCCCCTCCAGTGGCAAAAGCGAAGAGAGCGGCGTGGTCCCCAGCTCAGCCCCAACCGTGAGCACTGGCGTGCTGAGCTCCCTAGCATCCGACGTTGGCCCAGGCAGTGCCTCGACTTTCACCAACCCTCTGTTGCCGCTCATGTCTGAGCAGTTCAAGTCGAAGTTTCCTTTTGGGGGACTCTTGGACTCAGCCCAGGCCTCAGAGACATCCAAGCTTCAGCAGCTGGTCGAAAACATTGACAAGAAGGCCACTGACCCCAATGAGTGTGTCATCTGCCACCGGGTCCTCAGTTGTCAGAGCGCCTTGAAGATGCACTACCGCACCCACACCGGGGAGAGGCCCTTTAAGTGTAAGATCTGTGGCCGGGCCTTCACCACGAAAGGGAACCTGAAAACCCATTACAGCGTCCATCGTGCTATGCCCCCGCTCAGAGTCCAGCATTCCTGCCCCATCTGCCAGAAGAAGTTCACGAACGCCGTTGTCCTACAGCAGCACATCCGAATGCACATGGGGGGCCAGATTCCCAACACCCCGGTCCCTGACAGCTACCCCGAGTCCATGGAGTCTGACACGGGCTCCTTTGATGAGAAAAATTTTGATGACCTAGACAACTTCTCCGATGAAAACATGGAAGACTGTCCTGAGGGCAGCATCCCGGACACGCCCAAGTCCGCGGATGCGTCCCAAGACAGCCTGTCTTCCTCGCCTTTGCCTCTAGAGATGTCAAGCATCGCTGCTTTGGAAAATCAGATGAAGATGATCAATGCGGGCCTGGCAGAGCAGCTGCAGGCCAGCCTGAAGTCAGTGGAGAATGGGTCAGTCGAGGGGGACGTCCTGACCAACGATTCGTCCTCGGTGGGTGGTGACATGGAGAGCCAAAGTGCTGGCAGCCCGGCCATCTCAGAGTCTACCTCCTCCATGCAGGCTCTGTCCCCATCCAACAGCACCCAGGAATTCCACAAGTCACCCAGCGCCGAGGAGAAGCCACAGAGATCAGGGGCAAGCGACTTTGCCAATGGTTTGTCTCCCACCCCAGTGAACGGTGGGGCTTTGGATTTGACATCTAGTCACACAGAGAAAATCATCAAAGAAGATTCTTTGGGGATCCTCTTCCCGTTCAGAGACCGGGGTAAATTTAAAAACACTGCTTGCGACATTTGTGGCAAAACCTTTGCTTGTCAGAGTGCCTTGGACATTCACTACAGAAGTCATACCAAAGAGAGACCGTTTATTTGCACAGTCTGCAATCGTGGCTTTTCCACCAAGGGTAATTTGAAGCAACACATGTTGACACATCAGATGCGAGATCTACCATCACAGCTCTTTGAGCCCAGTTCCAACCTTGGCCCCAATCAGAACTCGGCGGTGATTCCCGCCAACTCGTTGGCGTCTCTCATCAAGACAGAGGTCAACGGCTTCGTGCATGTGGCTCCTCAGGACAGTAAGGACACCCCCACCAGTCACGTCCCTTCTGGGCCTCTGTCATCGTCCGCCACGTCCCCAGTTCTGCTCCCAGCTCTGCCCAGGAGGACCCCCAAACAGCACTACTGCAACACGTGTGGCAAGACCTTCTCCTCGTCGAGCGCCCTGCAGATTCACGAGAGAACTCACACTGGAGAGAAACCCTTTGCTTGCACTATTTGTGGAAGAGCTTTTACAACAAAAGGCAATCTTAAGGTACCTCCCTCCACCTGTACCTCACCCAGACCCACCCCTAGCCACCCTCTTTCTCTCCTGGCCGTTGACTGTTTGTAAGTTACGTTCCCAGAGCCTTCAGTCCAGATAGTCAGGGAGAGAGTTCTCGAAAGGGAACCTGTTGCACGTGACCGATCTGGAGAAATGTGGGTGCCCGTGCGGGTCGGGATCGCGGCAGGGACTAGGGCAGGCTGCAGCTTGCTGAATGAATGTCACAGCGCGTTGAATAATTTGGTACCTAAGCGAAGCGGCGGCCCAGTCCTGTTGACTCGCTAAGTGCACCAAATGAATTGCCTTACCTACCAAGTCAGACAGCCCAGCGTTGCCACGGGGTATTGATTAAAGGCCTCCATGTGGCCTGCGTGCTGCCCGTATCACTTAATAATTGCAGTTCTCCTCAGCGTTGGCATCTATGTTTTCATAACTCTGCCGTCCAGCGTGGTTTGTCTTTCTAAAAACAGTAACGTCACCACTCTGCTAATGGGCACTATGATCATTGATCATACAACATTTCCTACTGATATGTGTTGGAAAGAAAGCAAATATGCTCAAGTTCTAGAGCAACAGCCGAACGCTCTTGCTGTGTACATTTTTCTGTTGACAGAGTATTTCTCTAGAGATTGCGGCCAGTAATGGGAAATGAATAATTACTTTCTGGCTTTTTCTCTCCACGCACAGGCCCTCCAATGGGCAATCAGTGAGGGGCACTTTCTTCCCATCTGAAAAGGACATTTACAGGGTACAAGGTGTCAGATGCAATACTTACCATGGCAATGAGAGCGGACGTAACAGTTCTAACCCCCTGAAAGGAGCTATCTGTGACTGACTGGCTTGCTTGAGGCCATTATAAGCTAAATACAGGTAATAAAAAAGGAGTAAGTAAGGCATCCTTGCCCAGGCAGAGGAAAGGAGGCCCAGGGCTACAGAGAGCAGACACCTTATTACCAGCGGACTGGAGTGGACAGCTCTTGTTACCCTTCCCACTGTCGGGCAGGTAATAAGAATAGACACTGCGGCCACTTGCCCTG
This sequence comes from Neophocaena asiaeorientalis asiaeorientalis, assembly GCF_003031525.2. Classification (NCBI taxonomy): domain Eukaryota; kingdom Metazoa; phylum Chordata; class Mammalia; order Artiodactyla; family Phocoenidae; genus Neophocaena; species Neophocaena asiaeorientalis. The sequence continues at coordinate 2,773,759 of NW_020173491.1, read as the reverse complement.
TCGAGTGTTGGGATATGAGTTGAGACAGATTCAACTATTCAGCTTCTCCCTTCTTCTCTCTCCCGTTTTTTTCTCCCTCCTCTCCTCTCTTCCCGCATCCCAGGTACACATGGGCACTCACATGTGGAACAGCGCCCCTGCCCGCCGGGGTCGCCGGCTCTCCGTGGACGGCCCCATGACATTCCTAGGAGGCAATCCCGTCAAGTTCCCAGAAATGTTCCAGAAGGATTTGGCGGCCAGGTCAGGAAGTGGGGATCCTTCCAGTTTCTGGAATCAGTATGCAGCAGCGCTCTCCAATGGGCTGGCGATGAAGGCCAACGAGATCTCGGTCATTCAGAACGGCGGCATCCCTCCAATTCCTGGAAGCCTGGGCAGCGGGAGCAGCTCACCTATTAGTGGGCTGACGGGAAACCTGGAGAAGCTCCAGAACTCAGAGCCCAGTGCGCCCCTGGCTGGCCTGGAGAAGATGGCAAGCAGCGAGAATGGAACCAACTTCCGTTTCACCCGCTTCGTGGAAGACAGCAAAGAGATCGTCACAAGTTAAATCCACTCTGGCTGGAGAAAGAGCACCCCCGTTCAGAATGAGACCCATGGTTGCCTCCTACTCCTTGCCCCGTGCCCCCCCACCTTCTGGTCCCCCCAGATCTCTGAACTGCAACATTCTGAAGACGTTCTTTTGTACCTTGTTCAACTTCTAGAGTTCTAAGAAAGCTTATTTATTAGTGATATAATCTGGCTTTGCAAACAGGATGCAAGCGTTAACTTTGGTCTTCTGTATTTTTGGACTAAATACTAATTGACTAGAGTCCTGTAAACTTGCTGTAACATTTATGGCCATTGCAAGTTGCCCTGCTAGGCGGTCTTAATCTGGCATTAACTTATTTTCTATATCCAGTTTAATATGAATCTGGTGTTGATGAAATGCCTCAGTGATGCATTAGATCTCTAATAAAATCTGTATATAAATGTACACTTTGATCCTGCTGGAAAATTTTATCAGCAAACACATTGTCTAATCTTTCGAAACAAATTTAAGGAAAGGACTGAAAGTACAGACTGAACTGTGTGGTTCTTTGAAAGGTTTGGGTTTTTTTGATTTTTGTTCTAAAATTCAATCTGCTTTTTTTTTTTTTTTTTTTTTTTTTTTTTTTTTTTTGTAGATTTAACCCTTTCCGTTTTGAACTGCTATTTGTATCGTGCTTTTTACTTGAGTCGTCCTCAATGTTAATAAGTTTCTGTACAGTGATAAGCACGCAGAATTCTCTAGAGAAAATACAAGTGTTGTTTTGGTAGTTGAAACTAAGACGTAACATTTTGCCTTGTAGGTATATTCACAATAGAAAATGTGTGCTGGAATTTCACAATGCTGCTAAGTATAGCATCTTGAACAACCTTCAGTGGAGAAAATGTAGATGCTCTTGTATATACAATAACAGATATCACTTTCATTAAAATGTACATATGTTCCTTACAAGAGCAAATGCTTCTTCTTGATCAAGAGAGCAGGTATAGTGTTTGTTTATTTTGTATTAGGTTATGGAAGAAAAAACTTGGACTGTTACATGCACTTTCTTGGAAAGTTGAAAGGAAAGGGGGGGGTCCAATTTCTTTAACATTTAATACTTACTAACAACAGAGATACTGTAATTTTACTCAAGTAATCAAATACATTTTTTTTTTGCAACACATAAAACAAAATACTGTGTCTGTGTTTTTAGAGTGCATTTCTATTTAGCTAGGGCCCCGAAATGTATTTTAACATTTCCCCAGGCATCAGTAAATTGGGTGCGTATCTCTCTCTAAATAAGGAATTGTAAAAGGCATAACAGAAACAGGTTTGCATGCGCATGTGTTTTCCTTTTTCTTTTTTCCTTTCTTTTTTTAATTTGGAGGATCTAGATATTCTCCCAATATCAATTGCTTGTTGGCCGCTCCTCTTACAACCCCCCTGCCCCCAAGCAAAAGGAAAAGATGATATGAAATTAAAAGTTGGTATAGGAGCTTCCATCTGGCCAGGTAAGTTTCCTTAAGCAAGATATTTGTGCCCGTGGAGACCTCGGCTTTATTTCAACTGTTCCATTTTCACTTCCCTTGATTCAGTCGTTTTCCAGGCGGCTGAGAGAAGCATTGCTGGAGAATTCCCGGGGCAGCGGGGGTTATATAATCTGACTCTGAAACTGGGCCTCAACCCAAGAGGTCAACTTGGTTTTTGGTATTTAAACACACACGCATATTTGAAAGAAAAAGCCCATTGCAAAGGATAAGTGCTGTCGAGTTGAATATTGCATCATCAGAATTCAATCTGATTCCTCCTCTCTCCCTTTTGTTCTAGGGGAAACACGTTTTCCTCCAGAGCACTATTTTGGGGTCAGCAAACGGACGGGGTGAAAGTTGGTGTCTAGAGGGGTCGGCGAAATTTTTCTTCCAGAGAGGCGGTGAACCGCCGGCAGCCGGTGGCCCTGCGCCCAGGTAAGGGAGAAGCGTCGGGGCCACCTTCCAGTAGAGTTTCCATCAGGGCGCAGGCCACTCCATGGCCACTCAGGACGCGCCTCCCCAGGCTGGGTGGTCTGGGGGCCCAGGCGGGGCGTGCCGAAAGGTGGGCGCTGACCCCAGGCCGGGACCTTATGGGGACACGGGCGCCCCCAAACCTTGAGAGGGCAGCGACTGGGCTGTGCGCCCTTCACAGAATCATCCAGACGTTTCAGCACGTTAGCAAGGTTCCTCGATTGCGCCTCTCCAGCCTCAGCCACGCCGCCCCCAGAGAGACCCCTCCGTTCAAGCGTGGAGACAAGGCGAGAAGGCGGATTTCTGGCAGCTCTTGTTACACGCAGGCCGGAGGGGGGGACGTTTTCGCTGCGAAGGAGTCGTCCAACCCCTTCCCAGGGCTGGGCACGACGACGACGACGACGACGGTGTGCCGGGCCTTCGTGGTTCTAGGCTCGGGGCGCTTCTCCCTGGGGACCCGCGGGGCATCCGAGGGCTGCGGGCCACCGAGAGGGACGGTCTCGCACACGCCCCTCCGCAACCCCGCTCCCGGACTCCCTCGCCCAACGCTCGCTTCTCCAAAGGGGCCCCGTCGGCCGAGCCCCGACGCCAGTTCGCGAGCACACGCCCAGCGGAGGGACCCAGCTCGCCCTGCCCCCTCCCTCCCTTGGCCGCGGCGCGGTCCCCACCCCCGCCCCCATCCCGGGGCTCCCACCCGCGGCGGGTGCGGGGGTCACGGCCCTAAGCCACCCCGGCTGCGCGTCCATTTCCGCCAGCCAGGCAGACGGGCGGGGCGGGGAGCGGGCGATTTTTTCTTTTCCCTCTAACCACCAACCTCCTCCCTTCTAGCGTTTTCTGATGAGTTAAGGGGAGCAAACGCGCCTTTTCGTTTGGACAGACTTTCCGAGGCGACCGAAGCCCTTAGGAGAAGGTCGGAGCCTCGGGGTCTCCGTCTGGGTCTCTCTCACCTCCCTTGCCTCTCCTCTTTGGTCCCTGCCTATCCATCCATCGATCGACTGCCTTTCTAATCTATTGATCATTACCTGCCCATTCCCCTTTCCATTCATTTCCAAAACAAGAAATCGCCCCCAGCCTGCTGCTTCCTCTCTCAGTGTGAGAAATACACTCAGCCTTTCGGTTCAGCCCGGCGGAAGAGAAATGGATTTATATTTATAAAGCAACAGGGTTTATTTTAAGGCAGATGTGAACGCACCGCCCCACCCCCTCCCGCCAAGCCTCGCCTCGCCTCACTTTTTCGCCTTTCTTTTCCCCCTTCTGAAACTTGACGTGTGTCTTGGAATCGCCGAGAACCAAATTTCCTGGGTTGTTGCTGCCCGGAATGATGACAGCCAAATTCACAACATTTCTAGACTAAAAATATTCATTTTGGTGACATTTTAAAAAATATGACTTGTAAAAAGAAAGCAGAAAAATACAGCGAATAATATAACCAGCCCTCTTGTGCCCATCCCTCAAAATTTACAAACGTTAGCAACCTGGTGGGGGGGGGGGTCCCGCATTTTTTAGTAACTATGATTTTTCTTTTTCTCGCTCAACTGTGTTGCTGTTATCCTTTCACCTTCTTCTTGTCCCTTCTCTTCCCGTCTTTCCTTCCCTACATTCTTTTGTGTTTTTTCTTGTCTCCGCCTTCATCTTCGCTGCCCCCCACCCCCAGCCTCATCCCCCCCGTCTCCATACACACACACACACACACACACACACACAGGGGCTTCCCTCTTTCTGGAAAACAGACCTGGAAGAGCAGTTTGGTGATTGACAGGGACCTAGGGAGGAAAAAGGGAGACCAGTGACAGACCCAAGCTACCCAAAGCCCCTCAGGCCAGTGGCTGTGGAGGGCGATGGGGTCCACAGAGTAAGGAAGGGGACAGGTTCCTGCAGACCAATTGGAGATACCAGCTGGCTCCAAGCTCACTTGGAGTTCGGGTCCTTGCATCTCAATCCTCCTGTCCCGGGTTTATTCAACTGATGTTTATGGAGGTGGGAGACAGTGGGTTTTTTTTTTTTCTTTTTAATTAGGAAAAAAGTGTCATATAGAAGATCCTAAATGATTTGCAGTTGACATAAATTTCTAGCAGTAGATTATTTGCTTATTGTTTTTGGCGTGTTGCAAATGTCAAGAATGAGAGGACTTAAGAAAAAAAAAAAGCTCCCACTCTGTTAAAACTTAGCAGTCCTGTTAGAAAAATAAAGCATCGGAGTCTTTTACTAGGAGTTACATACACACTGCTACCCCAAATGAAACAAATGTCAGGGGCGGGTAACAAAGTGGGAAAAAAATGTAAAGTGAATTTCAAAGGGCTCCACAGTCCAACGCAATCTGAGATTCACAGAAAGTGGAGACGGATAAGACAGGAATTAGGTCATCTCGTCCAGACCCCAGGAAATATGTTTAGATCAAAGCCTGCTCCGTTAGAATAAACAAAACAGGGCCCAATGGGCTCTACCAATATTTTCATCTCCGTGCTAAGAGCTGCTAATCTAACCAGCTCTATTTGATGAAAGGGGGAAAAAATTACAACTGTAAAAATGGCTAAGTAAAAAAATGTCCTCTCAAGTATACTAGGAAGATAAAGATTTAGATTTGAGCTAAAAAGTAACAAGATCCAGGCCCAGATCAACACAAACTTCCTGGAATTTTAGCACTAAGTAAATTATCTAATCCCAGCCCATTGTTCCCTCCTTG
>NW_020173491.1:2754448-2768319 GCF_003031525.2 Neophocaena asiaeorientalis asiaeorientalis | reverse complement strand
CCCCTTCCCGACCCCATGCAATTGAGCATACCAGATGATTTACATAAAAAAAATTGTTAAATTTTAACTGCAATCTAAGAACGTTGCAGGAGACAGAGTTTTGGGTTCACTTACTCTGCATTCCTTAAGGACCTACCCCCACCAGTCCCACCGTCCCTGCCCCGAGGCAGCTGGGGCTGCATGCCGGCCTTTATTGTTAGGGATGTTTCTTTAAGCCCGGTCTTCAGGCTTGGTGTCTCTTTCCACTAAGGGCAGATCGACGGAGGCCTGGAGGTTGTGTCACGTAAGACTAGCTTTGGGCGCATTTGTCAGCCGTAGGTATTTTAGCAGCTAAACCCAAGCACTGTGTAAGGCTTTCTTTCACTGCAGAGTTGATGGCCTAAACCAACTGCCACTGAACATTTGATAGATAGAAACATCCAAAAAAGGGACAGGAAATCCCAGAGAAGGAAAATTCACCCAGGCTAAATCCAGGGTTGCAGTTCCTTGCTGAGCCTGGTTTCCTCTTAACTGTTTAAACATATGATTTGGCTCGTCTTGTGTTTCTACATCCATCTGAGCTCAAGTTTAACAAAGACTCAGGGACCTCCAGTCATCTTGGCTCAGATCCTCCCTAAAGCCAGGACGACGGGGCCGGGGGATGTGACAGGCCTTTATCCACACCACCAGGAACAGGCCATCTTCTGCGCGGGGAACTTTGGCTACTCACCTCTGCAAGGGCAGTTCCAGGATCAGCTTTTTCCTTACGTGCCGTGGAGGGCTTTGAAGACACGTGGCATGGTGTTGGAGGCCACACAAGTCGGTCCCTCCTCGTAAGACCCAGGATGGGACCCGGTCCAGCTGAATCCTGACCCAGCATGGTCTGTGTGGACATGATGCAGAGAGGCCAGGGGTTACATCAGCTTCTTGTAATCACAGCCACACTCAGTAGGAGGCCCAGTCAGTCACCTGTAAACATGGATAAAGATGCCAACACGGCAGGCAGGCTCCTCTCCTGATGGAAGGGATGGGAAGGGGAATAGTAAGAAGCCTGCAGAGCTGCTTCGGTATTTAGAATTTGGGGTGTTTCCACCTGTTTCATCTCACACCAGTCCTGTGAGACAGGCAGGGCCACTGTCATTTACAAGATAACCCAGAACGCAGAGAAGGAACAGTTGGACCCCAGGAAACCTGGAGCTATGACTTGCTCAATAGCCAACTCTGGGGCATAACTTTTCTGATCCGTGGACCAGTTTCCCCACGTGTACCCTGAAAGTTTCAATATCCATCAATATTTCCCAGCAGCTTCCATCAGAATCTTACCATGTTCACAATTTCACGTTATCAGAGTCACTTATACTATTACCTGTTTGATCACTTCACTTGAGTTACTCCCTTTTAAAAATGTAAGTATATTTATTTTAGAAGGAAAAGGAAACACTGGATTCCATTCTCTCCAATAGTCTTTCTAGTCCCATGCAGGAGAAATCCTTACAGTTCACACCCATTCGGTGATGTGCCCCAAATCAAAATAATACAGACACCTCCTGCTGCTTCAGTAGCTGCATCCTTTCTTAGTTTTCTTCTAACCAACCCCCTCTTGTTTTAGACAAGTGTGAGGTCTGTGGGTCTTAAAGAGTTTTGTTTCTCCACCCCTCTACCTATCGACACACACCTTGGAACTGGCCCAGAGTTTTTCAAACTATGGGTTGGGACCCTAATATTAGTGCATTATGAAATCAATCTAGCAGGTTATGCCAAGCACTATTTTTTAAGGGTAATAGAATAAGAAAATCAGTGTACATCACACTCTGTATTAAAGGGTTAGTAGTGTCTTATGAAGCTCTGTTTCAGCCACGTATGTGTGTGTACCAGGCTGCAATGATCAATGTACTTCTTAGCGAGAGTTGCCATCAAAAAGTCTGAAACCAGTGGCAAAAGCTTGGTTCTCCCCTCTTTTTCTCATCTGGAATCACAGAACCAGGGGCCTTGGAGAGGGGGCTGGGGGGCCAGGTTTGGGAGTGAGAAGAGTACTGATGAAAGCACAGGTAGACCAGTTGCCCAGTTCTCTTTGTACTCACGCGTCCATCGATGCAGAGTTTCCTAGTTGCTGATTCTGCAAAGCAGAGAGGCCAGCGGCTGGGCTCGGCTGGGCTCTTGGTGCTGAAGAGCCTGTGTTCTCCTCTCCTGGGCTGCTTCCACGTGGAGAATTTTAAAAGCATTTTGCCATAAAGGGGGTTCTCCTTAAACACACGTGAGTGCAAAAGAGAAAACAAAAACAGAGTAGGAAAACTTAATTTTTGCAAAAAGCCACACTGTCCCTTTAAGAACCCTTCCCCCTTGCTAATTGGGCCCCAGCTCTGGAGTAACTAAGATAACATCCCTCCCAAATCCTGCCATTTCTGAGCATCCTTAGTCACTGTGCTAACTAGGGAGCTTACCATAGCCTAATAGTACATCATCCTGAGTAATCATTTCTAGAAGAGTTCTTTTAGGAATGCTGCCCAAATAGGGAGGTTTTCTGTAGACTTAAACAAAGATCAGATTCTATCTAACATGTGTACACACACACACACACACACATTTACCTAAAGCTTCAGAGTTAAGAGTGGCCAGGAAGGAACTTCTTTGGCTGTATAGAAGCTAGTGTGAGAGCCGGAGCCTGAGTTAGTTAGATAACTACATAGATTGCACCTTCTCATTCGGGGTGGAGGAGTGATTTGCCCAAGGTCAGCTGGTCAGTGGAAGATCAGGATATAATCTCTCCACCTGGATTCTCAGTCTAATACTTCTTATGTAAATTATAATAAAAAGAGTTACTATGGTAGTTCCCATGCTTGGTTCTTCAGCCCTCTCTTATCCATAGCCTTTGCCATGTCACTTGCACTGCTGCCCCCCAGGGCAGGGTGTGTTTCCCTGCCTCTTTGGGTCTGGCCATGTGACTTGACTCAGTGGTGTGCCAGCACCTAGCCTGGGCCCCAAGATGCCTGCATGTTTTTGCTTGTACCCTTGTGCCTCTGCCATCACCATGAAAAGAACATGCCCACCCATCCTGGGAAAAGAATAAAAGCCATGTGGAGCAGAGCAATCCCTTGCCAAGCCCCACCAAGATCAGCCATGCCCCAGCCAGCACCTGAGTGAATGCAACTGAGCAGAGCCTTCCCACAGATCTAGGGGAATAGATGGGCGTTGTTTTAAGCCATTGAACTTGTGGGTGGTTCCTTACTTAGCACCACTGGGGCCACAGTCAACCGTTTCAATAAGATGTATTCAGCAATTAGAAAGTGTCGGATGATGTTTCAGAGGGTTTACTTGAATTGACGCACTTAATCCCTGCAACAGCTGCGTGAGGTAGGTACTGTCATTGCACCCATTTTATGGATAAGGAAACTAAGGTACAGAGAGGTTAAGTGAAATGTCTAAGGGCACAGCATCTGGCAAGAATTTAAACCCAAACAACCCAGCTCCAGGGCACACATGCTCAGCTCTTAACCATTCTGCTCTCCTTTTGTCCCGTCAGAAATCTTCCCAAGAAGATTGAGTACTGCCAGTCTCTCCCTAACTCAACCCCAGGCCCAGAATTCTACAATAAATAAGTTAAATCTCTGCACCTTCCCCTTTCCCTACTCATAGGTCTCTTGAGAAGTAGAATCCTCTGGGATTCACAGGAAGTGATCTGCTCTCTCACCTCCTTCTGACAGGAGAACCCTCCTGACCAGGGTTGTTCGACCTCACCATGCAGTGTTGACAGAAGTAGCAGGGATGCACACAGATTGTGAATCCACAAGTACCCGAGTACCTTCCTTCAGCAAGCACTGGATACTTTATGGATGCGACAAGCATTATCTACCCTATAAAGACCCTGTTAATATTTAGAGATCAAATTATTTTGATATCTTTTCCACAGAGGGAACAGTGCCTCCACCTCGCAGTGTGTGGGGCTTTATTCCCCATCCCTTGCCCTCTCTCACGGGGAAACAAGTCAACTCTTTCTCCTATGCTTTTCACAGACTGTAGGTCCCGCAATGTTTCACAGAGCAGGGAAATGTTGCATCTGAATTGTCACAGTGGAGAAATAGTTTGCAGGCGTGAGCGGCTGGTATATTTTTGTTTCCCTGTGAAGAGGATCAATGAGATTCACATTTTTCTTTGCACACGAAGCTAGATTTGAAAATTCCTGGAAAATCGAGGAAACATTTAGGGAAGTAGTTAACATTTTAGGAAACTTAGGAAATCAGCGAGGAGGGTAAGGTTTTCATGGTCTGGATGTGCTATGAGGGAGGGACGATGATGGTGGCCCGTCTTCCTTCCTCTCTTGGTGCCCACCCCCTGATTGGCCAGCGTATTAGTTCCTAGGGCTGCTATAACAAATACAATGACAGAAACTTAAGCTTCCCACAGTTTTGGAGGCTAGAAGTCAGTCAGGGTGTCGGCAGAGGCATGTTCCCTCTGAAGGCTCTAGGGGAGAAACTGTTCCATGCCTTTCTCTTAGTTTTTGATGTTGCTGGCAATCCTTGGCTTGTAGACACCTCACTCCAGTCTCTGCCTCTGTCGTCACATGGTGTTTTCCTTGTCTGTCTTCACATCATCTTCCCTCTGGGCTTGTCTGTTTCTGTATTTCTTCTCCCCTTCTTATAAGGACACTATTCATATTGAATTAGGGTCCACCCTAATGACCTCATCTTAATTATATTTGCAAACACTCTACTTCCAAATAAGGTCCCATGTGTAGATAGATACAGAGGGTCGGAGGGAGGCTGTCACAGTAGCTCAAGGTGAGACACAAAGAGGACCTGAGAGGAGAGAAAAGGGTAGAAGTTGCTTGGGGTATTTTCGAGCAGCTTTCACAGCCCAGAAAAGCCACGGCTCTTAGAGCTGAAAGGAGGCTCGGAGACCTCGGGCCACAAGATGGAGACTCAGAGGCTGAGTTCGGCCTGCATACGTGTTTTATCTGGCTCCCAAGGCACATTTAACAAATTTGAAAACACTGCCAACATTTGAAGGTCAGGAGGTCTCATATAAAAGTTCAAATTTCCAGATTTTTTTGAGTGTCAGATGATGTGGTGTTCTCGCCTTCCCACATTTCAACAATTGGCTGGCACTAAGGTGCCACTGTCCCCTTTAGAGGGAGCAAACCCATTCTCCACTTTTCTTCCATTCCCGTTTAGATCACCTCACTCATCTGCCAGCCTGCTGGCCTCTGTACGGATTTGACTTTTCTCCCTAGATGAGGTCCAATCGGCTCATTTCGCAAGGGAGGAAAGGAAGGACACAAGGCAGGACCACCTTACATTAGGGGTGGGTGCAACTACAGACTGATTCAGCAGAGGAAGTTTGGGGTAGAAGGACAGGATGCAGATGGCTGCAAGGTCAAGAGAAGAAGGTAATCCACAGCACGAGGACATCTCAGGAGAAGGCCCCCACCAGGAAGCAGATCTTTGGGTTCAGACAGGACCCTGGATTTCCTACAAATGTCTCTGCTGGAGATGCTAGATACCGAAAGGGAAAGAACACGATGGCTTTAAACTGGGCCTGAGGTTGAGAAAAGGAAGTTTCCCTGATCGTCCTTTGCACGCTGGAGGCTTTATGTTTTACAAAGCACTTTCACGTTCACTGTTTCCCTTCACCCTACAGGACAGAGCTGATGGTAACACCATTCCCTTTAAACAGATGAGGAAACCAAGGTCTAGGGAATTGAATATGACCTTTCCAGAGGGTTGTATGGTAAGTGGCGGAGAACTGTTTAAATCCAGCGTGTCTCCCTGCTAGCCCAATGCTCTTTCTAATGAAACACTCCCTATTTTAGGAGTTGTAATTGCCCTCTGGCCAAAACGTTCTCCTGCTTCTGAGTTTGGAAGGTTCAGTTCAGACCCAGCCATAACAAAGACTAAAAAAGTTTAGCTTCCCGGGATCTAGATGGTTATTAAAAGCTTATTAGACTGTGAAGCACCCCTAAGTACCAGGCAGTTTAGGGAGCGCCAGAGTCACCCTCTGGTGCTTGCATAGTGGTGGAGCCCACAGTGCAGTGAAGTGCGCTAGAAATCTATACACAGGATGGTGAAGTGTAGCTCCAAAAGGGATGGGGAGTCTAGAAGTCATCTGGGAAGCTGCTGGCTTGCCAGGTGGAGTTCATTTATTCATTAATTCAGCAAACATTTAGGGAGCACCTGCTCCCCTCCGGGCACTGTTCTTGGTCCTGGGACACATCAGTGAACAGTGCAGAATGGCTATCTGCCCTCAGGTTGCTTGCACTCGTGTGACATGGCTGGAGGAATGGCTTGTGCGGCTTCAGGCTGCTACTGCTCTAAAAGCTGTTGTACCACCAACTACTAATAGCACCGTTAATAGTACTGATAACAACACTGATGCCGTAGGATATTTGCATTCAGCGTCATTAGAGAACGGAGCAACGTCACAGCCAACGAGATGAGAAGTAGCCCAAACCGCCATAGGCCACGTACGACGTACTAAGAGAGTTGACCACATTTCCCAGGCCTTCTGCTTCTGGAAGTCTGGAGGACAGGCAAGCCCTCCTGCTCTAGAAGCTCTAGATCCGGGAACAGCCCTCTCAACAAGAGTTTAACCAAGACAGCCACAGACTGCACCCAGACACCTGAGAAAACAGCCCCCATCGCTGTTCCGGGTGAGGTGCCCTGCTCTCCTTCCTGTCCTAGTTACCTCCAGCGGGGTTGGGGCAAAGATCAGATCTCTTCCAGAAGAAACATCTTTATGACCGATGCAGGCAGAAAAGCAATAGAAGCAGCCGCTGCCTCCAAATAAAGAAAGTTAAGAAGGATAGCACTCCTTACCTATGAATCCTTATTTGTACTTTGGGGTAAATGTGTGAAACACCCTTCGGTAGGCGGGGTCAACCATCATCACCGTGGGAGGAAGGAGCCAGCTGGTGAGTATGGAGAAGACACACTTTGCTTCTGTTCTCAAGCCTTGCTGCAATATCCTTTCATAAAATAGAGAGCCGGTAGAAATTGAGACCTTCCTAATTCTAGTTTTCTTTAACAGAATGTAGCACTTTGGGAGAAAACGGAGTGTTTACTTGAATTAGTGACGGTTGCTAGAAATAATAGCTTTCGGCTTCAAAGGACAAAGAGATAAAGTTAGGAGCTGTGGTCTGCTGAAAGAAAAATCCCTTGATTAGAGAGAGCCAGAGTAAACACAGGGCTCCTGTAAACGTGGTCGTTTCCTGACCACTGAAGAAAAAGTAGCAAGACCCGTCCTGGAATTAGTGAAAGCTGTTGCATTAAAAAAAAATTAAAACTCGGGCTTCCCTGGTGGCGCAGTGGTTGAGAATCTGCCTGCCGATGCAGGGGACGCGGGTTCGTGCCCCGGTCCGGGAAGATCCCACGTGCCGCGGAGCGGCTGGGCCCGTGAGCCATGGCCACTGCGCCTGCGCGTCCAGAGCCTGTGCTCCGCAACGGGAGAGGCCACAACAGTGAAAGGCCCGCGTACCGCAAATAAATAAATAAATAAATAAAATAAAAACTCCGTGTTAATGAGAAACGAGAGAGACAGAGATTTTGCAGAGTAAAGGAAGAATGTATAGATGCACACAAAGTGCAATGAGGTCAGTAAAGTATTACAAAGCATGCTGGGTAAGAGGAAGAGGGACCGTGAATAAGACTGATGATTGTTAAGGGTTAACGGTAGAAGTCTCTACTGATACAATAGTACAATAGAAATACGAATAATAGTTCCTATTTCTTTGTCTTATGTATTTTTAAAATATAGAATACTAGTAAAACATAGTAAATGTTTATGCTTAGTTGCTTTAATAAAGAACTTTCCCTCCCTTTAACAAAAACCTAAATGATAAAATAATTTTCAGTGTCTATTACTCAGTCAAGTGCATCTTTTTAAGCCCACAAGTTCAGATTTCAAGGCTTCAGTTCAGACACTACAGTTCAGTCTAAGGAGGTTTAATGCTGGCACAACCGAGAACAGATTTTTACCTGTTTTTTTTCCTGGTGCTCCCTAATACCAGAGAAGAATGATAGTATAATCAGGTATTTTGTTGCTATCTAATCTTTTATCACTAAAAATCACAGTCTCCATTTTCTTCTCTATAGAAGATTTACTGTAATGTGTAATGTACTGATTTAAGTCGGTGCTTCTCAAACCTCCCTGTAAATCACTTGAAATATGGTTGAAATGCAGATTCCGATTCAGTAGATCTGGAGGAGGGGCCTGAGAATCTTCATTCGTGATTAGCTCTCAGATGATGCTGGAAATGCTGATTCATGGGCCACACTCTGAGCAGCAAAACTCTGAATTAGTTCACTGAACACCTCTGTCAAAGCACTCCCACACTTTTTGAGAAAAGTGTATACACTAGAACGATGGTTCTCAAATTTTCCAGTGCATCAAAATCACCTTGAAAGTGTGTTTTAAATTTCAGATTCCAGGGCTCTGGCCCCAAAGATTCTGATTCACAGTTGCCACCTTCCAGTGACCCTAGACCTAAGCCTGGCTGGACCAAGGCTGTCTACTCAGGGACCTGCTAACTTTCCAGCCCAGGCTCCAGCTACTCTTCCCCTTGCTTGCAAAGCTCCAACCTCAGGGGCCTTCCTTCTCTTCTTTGAATGTTCCATGCTTGTTCTGTATGTTTGGACATAAAAATGCATGCTTGAAAAACAGCCCCTAGATCTTCCCCATTTCCCCAAGACGCTCTCCTCTTGTTCATTAACTCTCAGCTCAAATGTCACCTCCTCCGAGAAGCCTTCCAGGACCACCCAGTCTAAAAGAGTGCTTTCTCCATATTCTCTTTGACACATCACCATGTTTTATTACCATCACAGCTCTTTTAACTAGCTGGATTACCTTGTTCATGTATATGTTTATTGATTTACTGTCCATCGTCCAAGAAAGAAGGAACTCTACCTACCTTGTTCCCACTGAATTCTCAGGACCCAGCACAGTGCTGGGATATGGAATGAATGAGTATATCCAGGTTGAGAAGCAAGGTATAAAACAAAATAAGCAATGTCATGAATTCTGGCCTTAGAAACTTAAGGCTGCAGAGTGAAGCAGATGTGAAAGATTAATGAGCAAAAGGATCAGATGAGTAGGAAAGGAATTGCTATGCTTCCTTCAGGGTGTGGAAGAAGATTAAACTAGGAATAGACGATGGCGGTGTGTTTGGTGCTTTTTGTTCATATACCATGAACCTGCTTTATAATGCAAGACTCCTTGTCCTTTTTCTGTGTCTGCTTTGAAATTATAAAAATACACGTTCATGGTAGACAGTTTGGGAAAACAGAAAAATTTAAATAAGAAAAGATATACTGCATTATCCTAACACCCATAGACAATCATGGTTTTCATTATTTTAAGGTGTTTTCCCTTTAGAATATTTTCAATATTTAAAAATGCATGTATCTTATAGAATACGTACATGGCAATATACTCTTATGTTCTGCTCTTTTATTACTTAACATTGTAAGGTGAGCATATTCTCATGCTTATAAAGTATCTTTTAAAATGTATTTTAATGGTTGTTCAACATTCCATTAAATGGGTGGAAATACATAATTTATTTTCTTTATTTTCTTTTTCACTCCATTTCCCAGAAAAGCACTCTAACTCTGTGCTCTCTTTGAAGTGGAATAAAAAGGTCTAATAAATGAATCTTCCCCTTGATTAGAGTAGCAGTGGTTCTCAGCTGGGAGCGATTTTGCCCCCAGGAGACATTTTTGTTTGTTACAACGGAGTTGGGAGGTGGCTGTTGGCACCTAGTAGGTAGAGGCCAGGGCTGCTGCTAAACATCCTACAGCAAGAACAGTCCCCACAACCAAGAATCATCTGGCCAGAAGGTCCATAGGGCTGAGGTTGAGAAACTTGCTGTCCAGGACAGTGTCAGGGTTAATATTCAACGTCCACGTAAAATTCAAATTAGCGTTCTACCATTAAAGTGTAGGACTTTGCCCTGGAATTCTGCTTTAGAGTAATTAGAACTCCACGTACTAGAATCTGGAATAACTGTTATTTTACTTCCAAAATTTTGCTTTCATTAGAAAATCGTAAATGACAGTAAAAGAATATGAAACCAGCTACTGTATATTTTTTAATTAAGTTCTAAGGATGAACTTAACAATCCAGTAGTTCATCCCCATTGGGGTCCATATTGTCACATAGACCTGGAGGCTGGGGAAGGTACAGTCCCAGGCTGTTAGTGGGGCTCAGTAGAACACACTTTCTAAGTCAGAGAAGTGATTCAACCGATATAGAAATAGAGTTTCTAAATTCCCAAGGGGGGTTTGATGAGCATTTAGTTAAATTCAGATATTTGGAATCCTTTTCTCTGCACCTTTCCCTGAATGGAGGTTTTCCTCCTTTACACCTTTTGCAATATGTGAACTCGTGGGGGAATTCCCTGTGTAGTAATCAAAGTTATCCAAACCACCCCCCTTCCCTCCTGTTGAGAAATGTGCGCCTCCCCTTTATCCCAGATTTTGATCTTTGGGACTTTACCCGACCTTCGCAGAGACGACTGTTAGAGATACAACTTGTTATGATACATCCCCGAGGATGATCCAGATACCGTCGGTTCAACGCAGAACAGAGGAATGTTTGCTGAGCCTTTCTCTTCTACCCGCATTCTTTCTGGGGTTTATAGTGAATGGAAGACAAGTTTACCTTGGAAATGTGTGGAATTGTGTTTTGGATGTTTAAAAGATGAAATAGAAAGTCTTCCCAAACAGATGCTGGGTAAGATGTAAAAAAATGGAATCAGGAATCACTTTCTAAGCCGTAACAATGGAAATGCGATCTTTAGTTAACAGGGACTCATTTTAGAGCGGGGTGTGCGTGGGCGGAGGTCAGTGATTCACGCCTTGAGATCGATTCGTGCCTCTGACCTAGATCCCTTCTGTGTGCTGCACTTGTTGGCAGCCTCACCTTCTGCAGTATTTTGTATGGCTCCTCTGCAGAGCCTCAAACCTGCGGTGAGGGGTCAGTGGGGCTTTGCTTGCCGTCAGACCATCTTCCAGGAGGAAGACATCTCCCTTCTCCTCATCTGCTCTCCCCAGGGTTGGCTGAAGACAAGAAGCATCTCTGGGCTCTCATGGGCTACGTGGCTAATGGCACAGACTGTATCATTTGGGAGGCCTGGGAGAAGGGGCGGGTGGGGAGGGAGGAGGGGACAGGGAAGTTAGAGGCTCGGAAATGGAAAACAATTTAAAATAAGCAATCAGGGGCTGAAAGAGAATATGTTGGCTATAAAATAAGTACAGGAATACAAGAGATGGATGGGAAGTCAATTCCTAGGTCTCTCTCTTCTAGGTGATGTGCAGTCTTTTTTTTATTTTTCTGCCCTCGGTCGGCAACCTTTGGTTTCCAAATACTCATTTTCTTTGTAATTTTCCATTAAAATATTGATTCAGCTGCTGCAAACGATATAGCCAATGCTCTCAAGAGTTGCAGGGATGTAGAAAGGCAGGTCCACTCCTCACTGGCAAGAGATACAGATCTGCAGACCCAAATGCACCCAAACATGCAGGTGGCAGCACAGAACACACACACACACACACACACACACACACACACACACAGAGGCATACAAACCGGAGACTGCCATAACTTAGGCAGTGTGGCAAATGTGATTTGTTCATATTTAACTGAATCCAAGATTCAAATCCTTGGGACTGGAATGGATGCAGGTGGTAAGAACAGCAGGTTGAAAGGAATAAACTTCAAAACATGTACAAACATACTGCCTACCGCAGAATGCCTCCAAATAGTGACTCCAAGCCAAGTAAAAGCCAAGAGGTTGGATCTTGATTTATTATTTCAATCAATTTTGTCTTTGATTGAACAAATACTTAGGCAGTATCTCTCTGCCTGCCAGATACCGCGGTGATGCCCCGTGAATATGATAGCAGCATTGCCCTCAAGAATTAATCTAAGCGGGGTATAGTACAGTTTTACACATAGCTACGACATAAGTTATAACACCCCAGTTCTGACTGACTTTTTAATTCCAAATAAGAGTATTGGAAATAGCACCTAAGTTTCCTTTCAAGTAGCGCCAGTCCATGCAGCTGGGCCTCCCAGTGGACCAGACAGTCCAGGTTGTGGGTGACACTTTTTTCCTCACCTATGGACAATGGGATCTGTGAGTTGTATTCTTTATTAAGACAAAGGGAGCTTCCTTACCAGTGGGGTTGATAGTACTGCAATTCTAGCATTTTTAGCCCTAGAATAATTTTGCCTGACGTTAAAGGAAACAGACCTACGAAGGGTAAGTGATGCTACCAAGGTCACACAGCTAGTTATTTGGAAGGGTTGGGAGTAGAACCCAGAACTGCACGTTTTTTTCCATTTTCTATGTCTTCCTGCCATGAATGCATGCTGCATTCATGTCTAGGAACCTAGTAAAACAGGGATCTTCACTGCATTAGGCTTATGTGCCTAAAGATGTGTCCTGATTCAGGTGGCAGAGATGGAAGAAGATTCCATTGAGATAAACCGTGTAAAGCCTGTAAAGCCTGCTACCTAACAGCCCAAGGGACACGAATGCCCATCCTCATCTCCATCATCTGCCATAGTTCCAACTTCATTGTGTGTCTTGCTTTTTAAGGAAATCCAATCTAGGCAAACGTATACTTCAAAAACCAGTAAACTCCCTTCTGAGAAAGATTCTTCACTTTCCAAAAGTATCTTCATTGGTATTCATTTAAATGTTGATCTGCCCTCCAAAAAGTTGACACAAATGGGTTATTATTATTTCGAGGAAGATCTATTTACTCTCAACCTGTGTACATATTTGCATCACATAAGCAATGTAAACTAGATTTTCATTTGTACTGTCCACATGACAGTGATAATAAAAGATGGCCGTAAAGAGTGGAAATATATATATTAGTTGTTTTTAAGACTGAAGATATTCTTGACCACATTATTTATATTTGCCTATGTTTCCAGACTTTATGGACATCCTGTAGATCATAAACACAGTAAACAAGAATAAATTGCTTGCCATTTTGGAGGAACTCCTAATGTCCTGCGTGCTTGGTTTGAAATAAAAAAACCATATATTTTATGATAGAATCTCTGTGTTTATAAACAAAACCCCAAAAATTTACAGAGAAAGAAATCATTTTGACTTTCTCACTATTGGGTCCATAAACCATGACCAAATTATGGCAAATCCTGACTCGAAGAATGATTGAGTCATTTTGTTTGAGTTAGTTTAATATGTTCAGGACTGGGTAATTTTTTTCATTTTCCCTAAATTTCATCCTCTGAAGTTTTAAAATTTCATCATCAGGGCTAATTTTTCTTAGACATTTCTGGGGTCTACAATGTGGAAAATTTTGTTCTGCAGTATTTTTCTTTTGGTCTCATTCCTCAGGTACAAACTGAAAGTGAAAACAATTTAATTTAAAGAAATAATGATTTGAAATCTAAAACCTACCCAACAGATTACTTTTTAGATTGGCTCTTAAGATGATCAGAGGATTATCTGTAGGTATTAGGCCAAATGGAAGTAGGAGGCGGTTTCTTAGTTTTCTGTGCCCCAATTAAACTGATTTCTAGGCTCTGGGATGACAAAATCATAGCCCGGGTGACCATCTGCCTGGTCAATGAGTGGCCAGAGTTGGCCTGAGTCAGCCAATTGTGCGTAATTGGGATTATGTAGCAGAGATGACACTCCCCTCTCCAAACAAAGAAAATCACATTTGTGCTGTTTCATGTGACCACCGATCTTTCCTGGCCCAACAAAAGCAGAAACTTGGGTCGTCACAAAGTCTGTGTCCGAGAATGGCCAAGATGGTAGGAAGGATCAATTCTGGGATAAGCATAGGGACAATAGGCCATGGGGGAGGGGAAAAAAGAAAGAAAGAGGCGAGGGAATCAGAACAGAATGGGGGGGGGGG
>NW_020173491.1:2741932-2754437 GCF_003031525.2 Neophocaena asiaeorientalis asiaeorientalis | reverse complement strand
AGGGGGGGGGGGGAAGGCTAGTCCTGGAAAAATTACTGTCACCCGGCTTTCAGATTCTGAAATATAGGCACATTCTGTATTCTGTATTTATCGTGTCTAATTCTGTATTTATAGTGTAGATTCTGACATGGTTACCCAGTAGCTTCAGAGGGTCAGTGTGCGTTGGAGTACCTGGTGGGGGGGAGAGGTTTGTGTGTGCAGTAGGGGTGTTAGGGGTGTGCATGGGTGGAGAAATGATGGAGAGCAGAGATGATGCCACAGATTTCAAGACTGATGATTTATCTACTCAAACCCTTCCTATGAGTCGGGTACCTCAAAGGCCAGGCAGGAGCAGGGACAGCCAAGCCTTAGTAAACGAGAGACTGGTTGGTGTGTTGGAATCCGTCAGAAGGAGGGCTCGTCCTCAGGTGGCCCCGGAGCAAAGGCCCAGAGCTGTGGTGGCACACTGGGGACAATGGCCGTCAGTGGTTATCAAGTGGAGAGCTGGATGCTGCCCTGGTACCCAGCCACAATATCAAGAGTGGGGTATGGGTCTCACACGGCCCATCCCCCTTCTCCTAGAGAGAGTGTCCAAGGCTCTGTGGTTGAAACAGGGCCAGTAGCCCTGTCAGTTCTGGCCAGAAAACCGTCCTTGGTGCAGCCGTAGCTCAGGATTTCTCATTCGTGGCATCATTGTCATTTGGGGTTGGACAATTCTTTGTGGTGAGGGGGCTGTCCTGTGTACGTAGGGTATTTGGCAGCATCCCTGGCCCCTATCTTCTAAATGCCAGTACCTTCTTCCCCCTCTCAACCCCTCCACCCCCAAGAATGTGACAACCAAAGATGTCTCCAGACATTGCCAAATGTCCCCGCCTCGGGGTGGGGGGGGCGGGGAGGGTGGAATCATCGCAGGTTGAGAACCACTGTTTGGGGCCCTTATACACTATTTGTTGGTATCTCCCCAAATTTAGATTATCTGGGGACTCATATCTGCACTGACCCGGTTTTGTGTGTGCATTTGTTTAGGCGTGAGGCTTTGCCTGTGTGTACATAAAGTTACACACAGCTGTCCATGTTCTACTGACCAACTGAGAACACCCCGGCAGTGACCAGCTCTTCTTGGTTTAATGGTCAGTCCAAACTCCAAATGCACAGTGCAAATGCCACAGGTCGAGTTAGAGGGGACACACAGAGGCTGTGCAACTCAAGGCCTCCAAGAAACCCCTGTGGCTGGGACGGGAGCCCGTAACTCCCCGACAGACCCTACAGAGCAGCCCGTTCCCAGATCCTCCTATTCACGGTATACCTACTAGGTGACAGGTTCTCTGCTCTGGGGACACAGAGGGAAAAAAGTCAGTCAAGGCCAGACCCTTCAGGGGGTTACATTCCAGAAGGTGGAGGCGGCGTGGAAATGCATGGATCAGATGATTTCAGGCGGCCTGGGCTTTCTGTGAGTCTGACCCTCTCAGAAGCTGTGAGGGTCCAGTTCAGGGCCCTCTCAAGCCCCCTCTAAGGCTGGGAGGGGCCTTGGCAACGTGTTCATATGCTTTTAGGAAATTTGCAGAAGTAAGATAGGTTTTCTTCATGAGGGCCCCCAACCAGCCCCAAACTGCATAAACTTCAGGCCCCGCAAAACCCGGATCTATCCTGACTTGTAGCTTCCCGTACATTACAGAATCAGATACTCTTTCAAAATAGATCAGGATGGAGAAGAAAAATGCATCCAGTTTTAATTCACTGACAGCACAGGGGAAGGAAAACACCACCATTCCAAAAACAAAGTCATGAGAAAACAAACTTTAGCTCATCCACTGGGTGCTGGGTTCAGAGACTGGGGTCCTCAGGTCCATACACACCAGGGGAGAGGAAACTAGAAGCCGGATCTCCTCTCTAGAAGGCTAGGGAGGGAAGCTGCAGTCTCTGGCTAGGAGTGGCTGAGCAGCTGGCCAAAGCCGACCTGACAGAAGCTGGCCGCCGAGCTCTGGCGGGAGGGAGGCCGAGGCTCGGAGCGGTGGGCCTGCCGCCTGCCCCCGGCGCTCTCCCGGCCATTGTGCGCACGTATTGATCCGGCCGGGAAGCGATAGGGCTGCGGCAGCTGAAGCTCTGGGGTGGGCAGCATTGATCTGGCCCCCTCCCCAGGTTATTTATAGGATGCGCCCGCCTGGCAAGTAACCGGGGAGAGCTTGTTGAACGCGGGTTCAGAGCGCTCTTCGCTAGCTGGTTAACTTTAAGTATTGGAAATGGAATTGATGCGCACATAATAATATTATGATTCATACAAACCACTTCTCGGCCAACTCAATATATTTCATTACCTCCTTTCTAGCAAATGTATTGATTTCTGTTTTGCGGTTTTATAACACAATTTCAAGGCTGTTGTGGGCTTAATGAGCCGTGTTCTTATGATGTTTAAAAAGATTTGAAGCTATCGTTGAAATAAATATTATGGATCACCCCCTCCCGAGGCTCCCTCCTACTCCCTCCTGGCTCCCGCCTCCCTCCTTGCCGTCTCCCACCCTCACCCGCCCCCTCCCCGGCCCGGGCGGAGCCGCGGGCAGAAAGCCGGGGGCTGCAGCTCCGCGGCCCTTTGTGGCCCAGATCAAAGGACCCGAGCGCCACAAAGGCGGCCCCACTCCGGCCGCGCGGCCACACACAGCCGCACCTGCAGTTCGGCCAAATGTCATTGTCGCTTCTGCGGGGCGAGCGCGGGGGACGCACCTCCGAGGCGGCAGATGACTCTAATAACGCTTGATGGGAATTGATGGGGAGGGAGCCGCGCAGTGCCCAGGGCTTTTTATTAGCTGCCCCGACTCCTCGAGACGGAGCCTGAGCGCCTGCACCTGTGGACCCCCTTCCTCTCAGCCTTTATGGAAGTTGACAGATTTTATTAACTTTAAGGAAGAACTTTCCAGCGTGCGGAGGGTCGCAGTTTGTTTTGTATTCATGCGAAACGGAAACCGAAAAAGCCATGTTTACATATTTACCGGCCCCAGTGACCTCCCTCTGGGGCTCCATAAGTCACGCTCCAGATTAATTTTGTCATAAAATTGACTAGTGTGTACAGGGATCTTGGGAGTTTGGGGGCTGGCGTTGGAGGTGAGAATTTTTTTTTCAGTGGGAGAAAGCTATATTCAATTATCTAATGTCTCAGAGGAACCCCCAAAGACTTTCCAAATGGTGCAGAAATTGGAATTCTATTTCCAAGCGTTTGCTCCTTGGGAGATCACAGTTGCAAGCAACCCAAAGCGTCTTCCCTCTCAGCAAGTTTTCCCCAAATCTTTTGGATAAACTGGAAACAAAGGCAAGGAGGAGAAGCGTCTTCAGATTTGTGGATGTGACTTCCCTTGGAGGTTTTGGGGTGGGGTGAGGGCTTCATGCCCCTGGTGTGCTCAGATATGGGAGGCTAAGCCCCAGTACATTGGCAAGAAAAAATTTTGGTTTTAGTAAAATGATATGCTTGGTGGGGAAAATACGGTTACATAATTTGAACGTGGTTTTATATAACTTCTGGACTCAAAATTATCCCAAATGGGGACAAAGAATTAAGATTCTGTTAATATTCTTAGCTGTGCCTTGCTCTCAGGATATTTTTAGGTTTTATGTCTCATGACAAATGGATGTCCACGACTATGAAAATTCATGTTATATGAACGGCGAGGTGTCGAAGATTCAGCCATGGAGTCAGCTGGGTATACTGCTTATTAGCTTAAAAGCATAAAGCTTTCTGCAGCTTCCTTTTGTGTGCCACATAAACTTCAAATGAACCGAGGATCATTTTGCAGGAAACCCTTAAGTTGAGCGATAATCGAAAGTGGTTAGTAGAATATTACACTTTTCATTGGGGCAAACAGATGGGATGCCTGCTTTTCGATTTAATCAGGGGCTGACAGACAGGTAGGACGCCGGCATATTTGAGTTGGAGTCTCTTTCTTTTCAGGAAAGAATGAAACTACTTAATATTCGGTATACCCATCCCTCTCCTCCAGCCCTGCCCATCTCTTCCACCCACTGTGCCTCCAGATCTAGAGATGCCTAACGTTTTCTCATTTCTGATGACCTTACAAAGTACAAAGGTCACCTAACTCCAAGCGAATCTATTTCTTGGCGCATCTTTTACTCTATCCTTCCCTTGCCAAAAAAAGAATTACGGATGTGTGTGTGTGTGTGTGTGTGTGTGTGTGTACATATATATGGTTAAAAAAATAAAACAAAGGTTGCTTAAATCACTGAGAGCGCACCCAAATCTCCATTTACATAGACACAGACGTAAATAAATGATTGAACAATTTGGGAGTCATGAGTCTCTGACCTCACGCTTTCTCAACTAACCTTTTGAAAAGATTTTGATATCAATTGTTTCTCTTTTTTCCCCAGAAGCATAATACGTGGTAACCTTAGCACACACAATCTGTTTCCACAGAGGCATACAGACAAGCACGGCCAATGGTGGATTTTAATATCATGGCAGAGCTTATATTACCTTACTGGAAACAAAATCTGCCCCCCCCCTTCAAATGCAAGTCCCCTGATACCCCCATCGGAGATCATTTGTTATGCAGAGTTCTGTGAGGCAATCAAAACTAATTCACAGTGATCTTTTCACCCAGAACCTCCAGTTTCTAATAATGGTCTTTCTCAACAGGTGTTCATTGTGGTAGTCTGACTTCCAATCGCCAGACTAAAGGTTTTATTCTCTAGTCATTTCTTATTTTAATCTCAAACTTGTAATTTACTAACCTGCGGCAGCTGTTTACCAGGAGGGGAAGTGAACTTCCCAGGAGGCCAGAGCAGAACACCTCTGGACAACCAGGAGGAAGACATTGAAATTCACGGCCTGGAGAGAGGACACAGCTGGACAAACCAGTCCTGATGTCTCCGAAATACCTTCCTCCGAGGCTGGCCTAAAATTGATGATATCGGATTGGTCATATCAGACCCCTTTGTGGAGGCTTCAGAAAACTCCTGGGCTTTGCACAAGTGAGTGAGAAGGGATTTTAACAACAGCAGCAAGCACCACCAGAAAAATACCCGGCAGAAGGAAAGGTTTTTTAAAAACTTGCATGTGTTCCATGCAGCCAGTTTAACTAGCCCCTGCTAATGGTCTGTCTTTGTCAACTTTCAAATCTGCATCCTTTTAAGGTAACTCTAGGGTGAGATGGGAGGAATTAGGTTTTACTGCAGAGATTCTTGGACTTTATGGCTCATCAGAATCGAGCCGGGTGAGTGCGTGTGAGGAAGCCTGAGAACAGACTCGTGATTTCCAGTTTGCTGGAACTGTAGGTGCTGGGGTCTGGCCCCAGAGGTTCTCATATACTAGTTTGGCATGGGGCCTGAGAATGTGCATTTCGACAAGCATCATAAAGTTCTGTTGCCAGGGGCCTTGGGTCCGTTTCATCACAGGTAGTTGTTCCACTTGCCTCAGTAATTCTATCTCTACAATGGGTTCCCCCTCTGCGGTTCCTCAGTCACGTGGTTTTCCCCACGGAATGCAGTGAGGGGCTCTGAGCAGGTACACCTGAGGGGTGGGCCACTGTTCCAGGTGAGGAGAGGTTTTCTTCCTAAGGAGATGACATCTAGAAGGTAGAAAAGATCATGAAGAAGTCACTACCTTTGCCAGGCAATAAATCTTGGCCTCCTGGATATTTTTGTAAATGGTGCCTGCAGTTTGTTGATAACCTCCGGGCTGATATCCGAGAGGAGGTGGCCCAGGAAGAAGTGGGCGCTTTGCACAAAGACCGGAACTAAAGGCAGATCCTCCCTGATGTGGAGGGACAGTGGCCCACCAAGGGCTGGGAGAACATTGGGAAGCGTCAGTTGCAGCCCTCTGACTTGTCATAGCCTAGAGGTCAGCTTTCTGCAAGGGGTCAGAAAGGAGAGAGGGTGACAAGACAGTTTCTTGTCTGTCCCAAGACTCACAGAAGGAAAATGTGGATTCCTTTGGTACGTGCTGAAAAGAATAGACACAGACCCAGGCAGCTTCTGAAAGTCGAACTGGATGTCCCGTGAGAGTCCAAAGTGAAGACTGGAGAGTCTCGAACCACTAGAATAGCATGGATTTATCGGAGATCTCACTGCCCTGTTGACCACTTTTCCTCTGAGGCCAAGCCTCCATGGAATAATGGCTGTTCGGGAGGCAGGATGTGCCTTCGAACCACCATTCAGGAGACAATCCCTCCTTAGCCTTTTAGCTTGGCTGTTCCCTTGTGAAAGTCCTCCTGGATCCGTTCAGCACTTAATTATGGCTGTAAATTCTGTGCAGGGAGCAAAGCCGTGTTGATGTGTACGTTACCCGGTGTCTTCTCTGCTACCTTTGTCCCACACGTGGAGCAGCGTAGCCACTCCCAGCACTGATGGGCATTGATTTTGTAATACGTGAGCGACTTTGTTCTGTTCTCCTGCGCCTCGTTCCTTTTGTGGGGGAGAATGGGAAGGGTTTTTGGGCCCCAAACACTAGAGGACCCCCTCCTGCACCAATAGCCTATGGATGCGAAATCATATTTGCCAGCCTCGTTTCTGTATTGGACACAGCAGCCCCCATATATTTCAAGTGAGAGAAGATGCTTGCCAGCCTCTCTAAGGACATGTGCCTTTTTTCTTGGCTTCTGTGGGGACCTTTCTATGGTGAACATTGCTGAATGGCACCCCAAAGAGGTTTCTAAGTGGGAACTGCCATACCAGTAGATGGGGCAGCTTACAGGGTTTGGTGACTGACACATCTGGAGAGGTTGGCTGCTATCAGCCTGGAGAAGTATAACTGGGGATGGTATTATGCTCTAATTGCATACTCAGCATAATGTATTTCTGTGTTTAGAAATACATAAATGTGTACTTTGTTGTATCCCAGCTCCATACATGGAAGGTTTCAGAAAAGATTATCTTCATTGGACAGATGAGGAATCCAAGACCCAGAGAGGGAAGCTTCTTGCTCAAGGTCACACAGCAAGTTTGAGGACATATTACTCAGAGGGTAGGAGCCATCTTTTGACCTGACATTCAGAGATTTTAATCTACTGAACTATTAAACTCTTATTAGAGAGGTGATCATACTTTTTTTTGGACTAATGTTTCCCAAGGGCTTGTGTTTATGTTACCATTCATTCAGTTGAGTCATTCAATTTTTCATTCAATCATTCAACAAATATTATTGAGCATCTAGCATGAGCCAGGCACATAGGAGCTGGGGATACAGTAGTTGGTATAGCAGACGTGGTTTGTGCCCTCATGGAACTTTTGGTTTAATGGAGAAAATAGACATTAAACAAATGATTACACATAACTAAGTAATTGCAGCCATGATAAGTGATCTGAAGGGACAGTTCGTGGTGTATTATAGAGACCTGACCAAGTGTGGGAGTGAGGCTGTGTGTATCAGCCAGGTTAGTTTATGTTTTGCTGTGTAACAAATAGCTCCCAAACCTCCAGGGTTAACAGGACATATTTGTTTCTCCCTCATGCAGATCTGTTCCACCTGAGAGAATCTCCATCTCAATCCAGCTTCCACAATCACAGGAGAAAGAAATGCATTTCAGTGTTTCTTCCTGGAGGCACCACAGGTCACTTCTGCTCACATTCTATCAGCCAATTCAAGTCACACAGCCACACCTAACTTGAAGGGGGTAGGGGTGCATTCTCAAAGTGCCCAGAGGAGGAGATCTAGAATGCCTACCAGGGATGGGTAGGGAGAACTTCTCTAGTTTTAGCAGGGATCCAAATTGTGCATAAGAGTCGACCAGGGAAAGGGTGACATCATGGCAGCGTGGGGGAACAGCTAGGAAGCGGCAGCAGCATGTGTGCGGGCCCTGAGGTAGGAAGCATCACAGCCCGTTTGAGCAGCAGAAGGAAGGCCAGAGTAGCTAGAACCCAGCGAGCTAGGGGAAAGTGGCTTCCACGCCAACGGGGCCAATGGGGAATTAGATGCCAATGTAACACTGGTAGTCATACCCCAGGGGAGAAGAGTGGCCAGGCAGGGTTCACTTTGGCTTCAGTATGAGAGACAAGTGGGTGGGGAGAGGGGCTTCAAGGAGTGGACACCCGTGTATCACAACACACCTGCCAGGCGGGCAGAATGCCCATGGTATTGGAAGGAAACTGTGGACCAGAGAGATGAGTTGCTTGGCTGGAGGGTTGCAGCTGGTAAGTGTCTCTAGAACCAGGATTCAGAGCCTCTCCTTCAGACTCAGGCAATGCCTGGTCCCCACTGCCCACAGGGGTCTCCCGCATCTTGCATCCTCCCTCAGCACCCTGCTGAGCGGTGCTTATGTTTGCAAAGCTCACTTACATTTTGTTGAACGCGACGTCTGGGCAAAACAAGCTCTTAGGTTCGTATTCCCAATTGCCAAGGAGTTCCTTTGTGTCACACTTCTGAGAAAACTTCCAAAAGATGATATCGTATCAACAAGGATGAAACATTGGGGACATCAAAGAGAAGCTTTAGAAATGGCTACTGGAAAAAGCAGGGATGCCTTTTCCATGCTGAGCCCCCATCTCTCAATTAGCATACAAAAATATTTTTAAAGGAATAACCTTTGCTAATAAAATGCTATAATCTCAATAAGACATTTCAGCAGGGGAATTATTAGATATTAATTCATGCCTAGTTGCACTGACAGCTCTCGGCCGTCAACGCTAGTCTAATAGCACACTAGGTGAGAATTAATATGCCATAATTCACACTCTGTCATGCATTATTGCTTAAATAAGATACATGAAGAATAACCTATTCTGGCGAAATAACTGGGATTCTCAGAGTTCTCCTGGCCATGTTATAGTGATGTTAGGATCCAGAATTTTTTTGTATTACTAAATTTGAAATAAATTGCATTTAGGTATCCTCATGTGTAATTACTGTGAACATTTTTCTTAAGTACTAACATTAAGTTCAGTCATATTCCATGTTTTAAAATTGAACTTAAGCAAAATCACATGATTTTCTTGAGCCCAAAATAGAAATTTCTTCCCTCCATATATAATTGTATCTGGTGTCATGGCATGGCATAGCTTATACAGATGACGGTTTAGGAGAGGCGGAATGGCCTGACCTAGGGGGGTACAGAATAGAAACAGGGGGGTCTAAGGGGACCTAAAGGATCTTTTATTTACGTTTATGAAGGTTTGCGTCTCTCCGGATAATTATAGTTACAAACGCCTGTTTTCTTAGCAAGGGAATGAAGTAGGAAGTAATCCCCGTCCTCAGAAGCTTAGAGTCTCCTGAAAGGGACAGTATTGATGTAGGTGATAAATTAACCTGTCCTCACAAGGTTATACCAGAGAAAATGCCAAGATATGAAGAGGAAGACCACGAGTGAGTTGAAAGAGCTATGCAGGCAGAGTGGTGGATTCACAGGGTTATGAGATAAATCGTTAATAAATCATTCACGGGGGCTTCCCTGGTGGCGCAGTGGTTGAGAGTCCGCCTGCCGATGCAAGGGACACGGGTTCGTGCCCCGGTCTGGGAAGATCCCACATGCCACGGAGCGGCTGGGCCCGTGAGCCATGGCCACTGAGCCCGCGCGTCCGGAGCCTGTGCTCCGCAACGGGAGAGGCCACAACAGTGAGAGGTCCGCGTACCACAAAAAATCAATCAATCATTCACGGGTCTATTGTTTATTTGTGGAGCACCTTACTCTGTGCCAGCCCCTGGGAGGAACACTGAGCATACAAAGAAGCTGGGCAGTCTGGTGAGAGAATTGGCATAAATAGATAGATAGATGATAGATAGATAGATAGGTAGATAGCCATGATGACACATGGCAAAAGCCAAAACCAGGTTAACACCAGGGCTCAGAAGGAAGCGATGTCTATCTCAGACTGGCGGTGGCAAGACAACCAAGGAAAGCTTCTCGGAAGAGGTGACACCTGAGATGAACCTTAAAAGATGGGGAAGAATTAGCCAGCTAAAATATTGGGGTGGGGAGGGGTAAGGGTGAACATAAAGGAGATGGCAGTAGATGTAAATACAGGAGATGCAAAAAGAAGACTGATGGAAGGTCCTGCAGACCATGGTAAGGGGCTTGTATGTTGCCCTGACATGACTGGGTTCTTTGAGATCCAGCCATCAGAGTGATCTGTGAGGTCTGTCTCTAGGCAGATGAGTGGGGAAGCAGGGAGACCAGGTAGAAGGCTGTCATTTCAGTCCAGGAGAGGGGATGAAGGCTGGGACCAGAGCAGAGGAAGTGACCATGGAGATCGGGCAGTTAGGAGGCAGAGCAGGAAACATCTAGAGGCTAAAGGGATGAGGATGCGTGTAGTTTGGGACATGATGATTTTGAGGCCTTGAGCTGGTTAGGGGAAGAGTCTGGGCTGAAGGTCAGGACTTGGGGCTCATCCACATTTGTAAACCTAAAACATCAGAGCTGATAGGGTTATTAGAGATCGTCTTACCCATCCAACTACCCATTTTAAAGATGGGGAAACTGAGTTCTGAAAAGGGAAAGGACCTTGTCAAGATCATAACAGATCTCCGGAATCCTTTTCCAGTTCAATTACTTCCTTTCAATGGGAACTTTTTCATTTTATTTGCCAAATAAGAGAACTGACTCTGAAAGCAGGGAAGAGATACCATAAGTGGAATGATGGCTTAAACAATGTTTCCCAAACTTTAATCATTCTCATACATTTCACCATGATCAGTTACTATTTTAATTAACTCCATTTCATTTTTTGCTTAAATACATTTATTTAAAAGAGAAAGCTTGTACCACTTACATATATGGAAGTCGACCTTCCTTTTCCTGTAAAAAGAAGCAAATCTGAAAATTAACTCCGTGAAAATAAAGCAATCAGGCAGTGCTAGCCAGATACTGTTGCCTGCCCTTGTTAAAAGAGACATTGTCCGAGTTTGGAGAAGTGTTAAAGACATATTAGCACCAAATCAAGCTTTTCTGCTTCTCTTTGTAGGACGGGACGAGAACTGAAAACGGAAAATTTTTCTCACTACGTGATTCAGGTTATTAAGTAATAAAGCCCTGTATCTCCTAAAACGTGCCACGCTTTGGGAAATCCTGAGCTAGAAAAAGATGAAATAAAACGTACCACTTCCACATGCCCCAAAGATGCATTGTTTTATTGATTTATCAAAGTTAAGGAATGAGGAAGTGCCAGGTTGGCATGTATTTGTTAAATAATTTTATCAAAGAGCTCTTTGTGAGAAGGCTTTTGGTTTGCCGTTCGGTCCAAGGAGAAGAGGATGATTCCCTGTCTTGCCCCTGCCTCCTGGGATGGTCCTAGGCTCCAGTAAGAATGTCATACACCCAAGAGCTGTGCTTGTGCTTATGAGCTGTCCCTAGAGATGTCCTGATCCTTCCTCCAGGGTACCTCCACCAGAGGAAGGAAGCAGGGCACAGCCTTGGGATAAGCCTCCAGGGGTATTAAGTCCGTTCCTGCTGTGTGGGGCGTGGCCAGGGCACAGCACACATCTTGCTTGGTCTGGGGCAAACCAGGCATCTGTGTGTTCTCAAATGTACTCCTCTGGAAGGGCTCCTGAGCTTCCATTTCCTATGTGTCTTAAGTTAGGGTTCCCCCCAAAGCAGAGCCTAAGAAAAGGACTTGGGTGAATGTAACTTGAGATATGGTCCCAGGAGACAAGTTGAAGGAGAGTAAGAGAGGAAAGAAAGGAAAACCAAAAAAAGTTGTTGAGCTCGTTGCTGCTGAGGGCGGAGGGGCCCCATCGCACTGGGGACCGTCTAGGGACCACGCAGGACACAGCTCAGTGTTGTCCTACCCGGGGAATGAGGCTGGGTCATCTACCGTCTCCCACCCCATTGGTGGAGGGTCACCCCTGGGTGTGAGGACAACAGGTTGAACTCCGGGACCACACCTGCACCAGGGCTGAGCAGAGCTGCTCACACTTCCCGAGACACCGAGACAGGAAAGTGGACAGATGGCCCAGGCACGCAGGCACTGGGGGTAGAACTGTCTACCACTTCTGTGCTGAAATCAGTGGGGCTGCAGGGATGTGGTTTAGACCATAGAAAGCCAAGGTCTCACCAGATCCTCTCCAACTCTGAGAAACGGGGGTCGCGTAGAAGCCAAAGGTAGGTTGCACCCCAAGGAGGGAGGTTCTGTACCTTCCCCCAGGTGGTAGGGATGGAAGGTGGTGGATGAAGAAGGTGGAGTATTGCCCTGAATCCCTCTCTCCTCTCTCCACCCACCCACCAAACCCTTCTCAAAGCAGCGGCATCACCCTTGTGATTTCCTCCTGGGAAACGTTCCAGGAGGAGAAACCCAGCTTTGGCTTCCTTGAGCTCCACTGCCTGTGTCAAGTTAACATTGATTTCTTGTTTCCTTTGCCATATAGCTGGCTGTAGGGCAGGGCCACCAGCTTGTAGGGCTCAGTGGCCCCTTCACAGGTGTGATTTTCCATTCGAGCAAGTTTGTTCTGGTGGGAGGAGGGAGGGAGGAGGGGGAACTGCTGGGCATCACCCCCGCTGCCTGTGACCTTGACCCTCCCCCAGACCTGGTGAGCTCCCCATCTTGCTTAAATCGAGGCCCAGGTGGAAATTTGGGGGGCGGGCGATGGTGAAGGGTG
>NW_020173491.1:2713346-2741901 GCF_003031525.2 Neophocaena asiaeorientalis asiaeorientalis | reverse complement strand
GAAAGGGATGCAGGAATGTAAATTGTCTCCTAGCTCTGTTACTCTGCTAACCCAATCAATCCATATGAAAAGAGCAGATTAAATTGACTGATCCTCATATATTTAATGACTGCTACTATTTGACCAGGATGCGTTTCTCAGGAAGCGCCTGTCACAAGCTATCGACAGTCTTTTAATCCCGCGTTACCGAATGTGGGGCTTTCTTGCTCCCCAAGATGGCAGGTCTCGGATGACTCCTGAGCTTGCACAGCGAGAAATGAGATATCAGGTAGCTCTTCTTCACTAGTGGATGATTGGGTTTAACTCCTGGTTCATGGATTTTTCAGCAGATACAGCTTCTTGCACATTCCGTGCCTCTCAATTACTACCATTGTGATTTTCCAGGGAGGTCTCTGCTAATCAAAAGGGGTGCCACGAAACTCTTAGACAAAAAAAATTCTCTAGTGAAATGTGTCACTACTTGCAATGATATTGCGTGTGCAATGACGATATTAACCCCCATTTTCCAAGTCTGTGTTTTACACGTTTTATTTTATTTTCTAGCCACAGAAATGCCCAAAGGTTGATATTTTTATTTCTCTATTTTGTGATGAGGACACAAAGGTACAGAGAGGTTCAGGAACTTGTCTGAGGTCACCCAGCAAGCCCATGGCAGAGCTAGGATGTCAAACCATGCTGTCAGACTTCACTACACGGTGATAATAAAACTCATGCGTGCTGCTGAGTTCTGTGTGTGATGGCTACATGCCCTGTGATAATATTTGATTAAGATGCCAGGCTTAAAAATACAGGCTCAAAAATATGGTCTCCCTTATCCCTAAACCTTCACTGTCTCTTTGCTGCCTTGAGAATGTAGAATCTCTGAGACAGCCTGATTCCAGATGAATGCCTCAGCTAGCAATATTGTAGGAACACCTCTCCCGCCATGCGTATTTCCCCCTTCTCTCTCTGCCTGACTCTCTCTGTCTCTTTCATTGTCTCTGTCTTTGTCTCTCTCTTAACGGCTGAAAGTCTGCAACTTACCATTGAACACACATTCTAACTATCTATGTTTTAAAGACCTGCTTTATGTATTCACTGAACAAGTATTCGCCAAGCATCTACTACATGCCAATCACTTCTAGGAAAAAGAAAGACCTGGTTCCTGCTCTCAGGAAACTCACACTCTGGTTTC
Source organism: Neophocaena asiaeorientalis asiaeorientalis (assembly GCF_003031525.2). Classification (NCBI taxonomy): domain Eukaryota; kingdom Metazoa; phylum Chordata; class Mammalia; order Artiodactyla; family Phocoenidae; genus Neophocaena; species Neophocaena asiaeorientalis. The sequence continues at coordinate 2,740,727 of NW_020173491.1, read as the reverse complement.
TGCAAATGCAAGAAGACAATTACGATGGAGTGTAAATCTTGTGGCAGATGCCTGGGGCGCTGTGGGGACACAGACAGCACTGTCACCCAGACCACGTGGGGAAGGCTTCACGGAGGAAGTGGTGCTTGCACTAAGCCTTGAAGAGCACATGGCAGTAACTAGCTGGAGTGCTTGCATTCGAGGATGGCCTGTTCCTTGAAAAGCGTGGCTCGTTGTTATATCTGGTAGTTTAGGTTGGTTGGCACATGGTGGTGAGACATAGTGGGAGGGCGATGAAGATGGAGGGGCAGCGGCACTAGGAAATGAGACCACAAGGTTAAACAAGTTCAACTTCCATCCGGAAGGCACTGAGGCTCCGTGGAAGAATTTTCAGCAGGGCAGTCACAGGAAGCTGATAACCTATAGCTGAGAGTATGACCTTGGGCAATAGGGATGGTTCAAAACTCAACTGTCTGACTTCAGAGCTGTGTGACCTTGAGCTAACATGTGTCTTACCTCCAAGTCCTAGTCAAGTAATACCCACCTCAGAGGGTAGCTGCAAGGGCTACAGGAGAGAGGGGAGATGAAGGGCTTACTACCAGAGCCAGGCACATAGTAAGTGCTAAATACACAAGCTGTTTTTATGATCATATCTGCATTTTAGAAACCTCCTTCAGGAAGGAACATATATGAAGAAATTCAGGCTGGATGTGTGGGGATACATTAGGACACTGATAGTGTAATCGGGCAAGAAGTGACAGGAGTCTGAGCGACCACTGCAGCAGAAGGTGGAGATATTAAGGAGGTCACATGGGCAGCGGGCTCTTAGAAGTGGATGAAGGATCTAGAGGAACCTAGGATGCCTTCCCGATTTCTGGTTGGGTGAATGAGTAGATATAGTGGTGTCATTCCTTGGGACAATTATTTTAGGAAAAGCCAGAGGCTTGGGAGGGAATGGAGAGTTCAGATTGGGAGGTGTTGGATTTGCGGTGCCTATGGGCTCATCAGTGATGCTGCCTGAAACGTACTTGGGTAGAAGGATGGACTTCTGACAACTTCCTCCTCCCGAAGGATTGAGAGCTCCTCCTAGCCTGGGGCATAATTTGTTCTTCTTTTGTATCTTCAGAACCACCCTCAGGGCAGAGCCCAGAGAGTCCTGTCTATCTCTCAAGGAAACCCTAGAACAGCTGACCACCACCTTCAAGAAGCTTCTTTGACCACTTCCCAGCCCAGAGCTCTCTCTCTTCCCTGGACTCTTAGAGCATGACTTCTTCTTTGGGGGTCATTGAGGAATCGCTGCTATATAATTGACACATATCTAAATACCTTGCCTCAGCTAGATGACACAGCTGTGGATGGTAGGGCAACTCCTTTTCTTTCTCCACCCCCAATGCCCACCCCCTGTGCCTGGCACAGGGCTGGGCTCTGTTGCAGACTCACTGATGAATGGGAGGATTCTGCCTCCAGAGGAAGCTCTTGGGGTTCTCCATTGTCTGTGTCTTCAAAAATGGGAACCTTGCTCAGTCCACGTGGAAGGGGACATCTGCTCAGGGAGGAGAGCTGCCACGGGGAGCCTGAGATGTCTGCTCTGAGCTCACAGGGCGACGTGGAGGCAGGCTGTTTGGAGGCAGATGCATTTTCAGTTCAGCCCCGACTCGTGGTTTGTAAACCCACAGCATCAAAGTCCCAGGTTCTGAGAAGGTGGAGTCCCCGAAGGAACCGACTCTTTATGGCTTTATTCCCGCCGCCTCCACTCCATTTCTTGACCTTCCATACGTCATCCTTGACTCTCTCCCGCCCCTCCACATTCCTGCCTTGAGCATTTGATCTATGGACTATAAGTAGATGTAATGAAATGCCAAGTTTCTTTAAAAAGAAAATCACCACCAGCACCCCACCCCCCGAAGATTTAACCTGGGCATCGTCCAAGAGCAGACAATGCCAGGCTCACTGATGTAGGGCTGAGGCACGCTGCCTGCCTGAAGGCTCCACGTCCCAGATCCCTGCCTCCTACATGCTTTGACCGATCCTTTCTCCTCTTAGCCTGTATTTATTTTCACTGTGCTTCTAGGAAGCCACAAATAACTTGTTTTAGTGTAACATGAAAAGCGTGAGCTAGAAGGCTCTCGTCTCTTCCCTAGCAGCTTCTGCTTCACCAAAGAGGCAGGTCTAGAGTAAGAGAGATGTTGGAGCTGGTCCTTGCTGACTTGTGAATGTGACCCAGCCAGGCTGCAAGGGACAACCCTGTTCCTTTACCTCAGGGAAAAATGAGAGAGAAGATGCCCCCGATTCCCAATCAGACTAGACTGCCTCCACATTTATAAGCAGGGATTTAACCTCCTTCATTAAACAAAGGGTTACTAGGTGATCTTATAGTCTGTTCCCTTATCAGGGCCTCAACCTTTCCACCTACAAAATGATGGAGTAGATTAGGGGATTCCTACCAGGAGAGTCTGCATATCTAAATTGACAAGTGAGAGAGGGTTAGTGGACTTCCAGAGCCTCATTTCTCTGGCTTGAGTTAAAGGTGACTCCAGGAATGAAGGGTGCGATGTGCTGTGCCCTGCCTGCATCTTCTACAAGACCCACCCAGACCATTAGCCAAGGGACACACCCACCCCGTTCACGTAACCTTCACCTCAATAATGAATTCTGTATGAGATCCTTTGTCTCTAACAGAGTTTGTCAACCTTGGCCCTACTGACATTTTGGACCAGGTAATTCTTAATTCTCCATCTTAATTCTTTGTGCGTTGCAGGGCGCTTAGCATCCCTGACCTCTACCCACTAGATGGCCAGTAGCATCTCCCCCTAGTATGACAACCAAAAAGATCTCCAGACGTAGCCCAACGTTCCCTGGGGGAATGTAGAACCACCCCTGGTTGAGAACCATGGTCTACGGCATTATCACATTGGGTTGTATTTATTATTTGCCTTTTGCACTAACTCTGAGCTCCCTCTGGGCCAAGGCTGTGTTTATTCATTTCTAAAGTACATAGTAGGTGTGTGGAATTAATGGTCATGGTAGGAGATATAGTAGGTCTCTGGGTCAGATGGACTTTTTGTACTTTATACCGTAGTCATCCTCTGATTAACAAGGATTCATTAATCACTGGTAGGTGTCAGGTGCATTTGTCCTGGGCATACACTGAAGAATGGCTGTCAAGGGCAGGGCCTTATGGGACTTACATTCTAGTGGGAACTGGCTGGTCAGAGGACATGTGCCATAAATAAATGGATACATGAACAAGAAAATTTCCAGCAATGATCAGCCCTATGAAGAAAATATTTAAAGGGCCAGGATAGAGTGATGGGACGGGGGAAGGTGTGTCTTAGACGGTGGGTGGGGGATAGCGAATGCCTCTCTCACTTAGATGGTGACATTTGAGCTGTCACTGTAACTTAGGCAGGAAGGCAGAAGTACTTATATAAAGTATTCATCTTGGAGTTTTCACCCATTGCTTAGTTCTTGACACTTAGTAGGTCCTCAGTAAATATTTATTGGTAGCATGAATGCTGCCTTTTGACTCTGCTTGCAGAGTCAGGGCTTCAAATACTCACTGCCCTTTGAATTCTAGTGTAAGTTCTAGAATTATCCGCCAATGGGGTATGAGTGTACAATGTTTGTGGGCAAAGTCTGAATCAAGCCCTGAATCCTCCTGTCTCCACTCGGTTCTGTTTTTACAAAGAGAGTTTCTTTAAAATAGACGGGACAATAATCTCTCCAAATCAATCGTTTAATCACACATCAATCATCGTCGTCATTTAAAACCTGAAACCGCATCTAGGCACTCGGGCCATTTCCCGGTCCAGGTGTGAACCCAGGACCAGCCCGGGAAATATGCGAGCTTCCCACCCAGGATCTACCTTGATCAAATGCGCTCGGAGGGAGGACGGGGTAACGTTACCATTGTGCCCGGATAAGAAGGTCCCCATTCCGGCCCCCGCCCCACGGCAGGCAGGCGGGGGGCAGGTAAAAAGAGCTTAATCATTAATAACACTAACTTGCATTTCTAGAGCCTTGAAAATGAGAATTTTGCCCTTTTTTCCCTGGGAGTAAATTGGGTCAGAGTGTTCCCAGAATTTACATTTCAATTAAAAATACAATAATAACACATTGTGCTAATAGTGAATGATTCCGACTCAGGGGAAGATGACACCGCCCGCTACTTCGTTAAAGAAAAGCCTCCTTCATTGGGACGGGCCACACATCAGCAGTCACAAATCTCCTGTCTTGTTCTGGGTCTGGCGGGCGGAGTGGGCAGGGAGGGGTGAGGCTGGGGGAGGTGAGCGAGGCAGCCCCGCCCTGCTGGGGCTTCCAGGGGAGTTGGGCATCCGTCCATCCCCCAGTCCTCCTTTCAGAATGAACCTGACTTTTGTTTTTAAAATAATCTTTAAAAAATACAAATAAGGCGGGGTTTTGGCTTGTTTCATTTCCTTCTGGGTTTGTTGCTATTGTTGTTGCTTGGTTTTATTTTTTGCTTTTCTAAGCAAGAGCTGACGGAGAGAACTTGCTACAGGCACCTCCGCCCGCCCCCAAGGCCTCTATGAGTAGATTTCACTTTAAAAACATCCCTCGTTAGCCCCTCAGTCTGGAATCTGATAGAAACTTCAGCCCAGGCCTGCTCTACAACCTAAGCGCCTGGTACTGCTGCTGCTTTGAGAAAAAGTGATTGGCAGGCCAAGGGGGTGGTAGTTGTGAAATTACTTCTGTAGCTTTCTTTAAGAAAGCTCCCCGCCTCACTGATTTTTCAGAGTGGGCCTAAAAATCCCCCCAGATGTGTCCCTTTATCTAAGTGCATGAATACGGGAAAGAAAGGGAGAAATTGGCCTTGGAGGCCTGCCCCCCAGGACACTGCAAGGAGGGGTTGAATATGTAGGCTCGCAGGTTGTTTCTGAAAATAAATAACCCGGTTCGATCCTATTTTCATCAGAAAATGAACTTTGTATGTGCGGAAGGAATATCCTCGGCACCCTGTCTCCAGGACGGGGGAACTTCAGAAGCAGGAGCGTGAGCAGCAGGGAGGCAGCTAACCCCTGCGCCACCAGGGAAGCCCCAGGCCAGGTGTTCTGATGGACCCCTGGTGGGTCTGGAGGTCCCTGTTACTCCTCTCTGGGCTGGGCCAGGGAAAGTGAGAGGGAGACATCTGAGAACACAGTAAGTGCAGGCGGTAAATGCCAGCCATGGCCTTCTGTTGTGTATTATTCAAGATCTTCTAGTGGATTAAATAGAAAAAAATAATATATATGTAATTTGTATATATGTGTATGTATATATGTATATGTATATACAAAATGAAATGAAATGCCTCAAATATTCAAATACCTAGGACACTAGAAACTTGAAAAGACCCAGACGCAAGAGCCCTGGCTGTCTTCTTCTGTGGCCAGGCAGAGATGGGATGGGACTGGCCTCAAGCTGGCTCCCCCCACATCTGCGAGGTAACCGCGACGCCCTTTGATGGCTTTGAGGCTGTGCCTCTCTCTGTTTCTCTCCCTGTTTCTGAATCACTGAAGGTAGACAAAGATCATCAAAGTTCAGGCCCTCAAGTTTTAAGGACTAATAATTATCAGAGTGTAATTAGCATTCCCCAGTAGTAACACTTTGTTTACTATACTACCACATGTTATATTTCAAAATGTGGGCCTAGGTACCCTGGGCATAGATAATACACCAAGGTGGCCGGCATTCATTAATATCGGTCAATTATTCCTTCTTCGTTCGTTGTCTCCAAGAACCCAAACCATGCCCTGCCCCCCACTCACCCCACCGCCCCACGCTCCGCCTAGATGCTGAGAACCAAGCCATACCTCATCGTCTGCATTAACACGTCTTTGCTCTTCCGCGTTCTTTAGCCTGACAGGACTGTCCTACGAAGCAAATGCTTGGTCTTTCCAAAAGACCCATCACCTCTTCAGTGAAAGCAACCACTGACAACTTGTGCCCTAAGATTCCTTTGAATCTGTCCTCTCAAAATCCTTCCCTCGCTGTTTCCACCAATTCTGAACTGTTATCTCCTGGTTCTTACCCAGTCCTATTCAAGTCCCTGCACTGAGAGGGCCTCCGATTCTTCCAAGTCTCAGTAAATTTTGATCCTACTTGCCCTGTCCTCTAGCGAAAATTAAATCACCTTGTTTTGTTTTAATTGTATTAGTTTTTGATCCCTTTAAAAAGATGTGTCAAAGTAATACATAAACATTGCTTAACCCAGAGCTGAATTGTACAAAGCCTGTAATGAACTGCAGGCCCCTTGGTCCGCCCCTCCCTCCCAACCCCCAAACGCCAATTCCCTGAAGCAACCGCTGTCAATTCTTCTAGCTGTTTCTTCTGGGTTTTTTCCCCTCTATACTTTTTTTTTTTAATTTTTATTCCTATTCAAGTCCCTGCATTGAGATGGCCTCCGATTCTTCCAAGTCTCAGTAAATTTTGATCCTACTTGCCCTGTCCTCTAGCGAAAATTAAATCACCTTGTTTTGTTTTAATTGTATTAGTTTTTGATCCCTTTAAAAAGATGTGTCAAAGTAATACATAAACATTGCTTAACCCAGAGCTGAATTGTACAAAGCCTGTAATGAACTGCAGGCCCCTTGGTCCGCCCCTCCCTCCCAACCCCCAAACGCCAATTCCCTGAAGCAACCGCTGTCAATTCTTCTAGCTGTTTCTTCTGGGTTTTTCCCCTCTATACTTTTTTTTTTTAATTTTTTATTTTTTGCAGTATGCGGGCCTCTCACTGTTGTGGCCTCTCCCGTTGCGGAGCACGGGCTCCGGACGCGCAGGCTCAGCGGCCATGGCTCACGGGCCCAGCCGCTCTGCGGCACGTGGGATCTTCCCGGACCGGGGCACGAACCCGTGTCCCCTGCATCGTCAGGCGGACTCTCAACCACTGCGCCACCAGGGAAGCCCTATACTTTTAAATGACATGTTTATGCTACTATCTCCTGATTTTTCTCATACGACAGGTAGGTATTATTTCCAAATATGAACAGTGAGTGATCTCTTAGACCACTTCTGACTCACATATATTTCCCCTTCTTTCCAACTTCCCACCACTGGTTTGTTGTATGTTTCATTAAATCCAGATTGAGTATTTTTATTATGATAAATGAGTAAATATTCACAGCTTAGTCCGATAGTGTCTTAGGGGATGTCATCCTTTCCTGGCCTTTGCCTCGTTTGGCTTGGCTTTCTTTGAATGTCTGGGTGACTCTTCCCACACCCTCCAGTAGCTCTGTACAAAGGCCCTCAATCCAATTTTACACCCGGCCACACCTGTCAGTTAATCTGTCAGTTCCATTTTTTCCTGGAGACATCCACCCTCCTGCCCCATCTGATCCCCTTGCTCTCAGGGCCTACAGCACAGCTGTCACCAGTGACTTCCCTTGCTTCTGACCTGTGTTTGAGCCCTTGTTCCCTGGATCTCATGTCTTCATCTTTCTTGATTTACTCCCTTGTTTTGATGGAGCACATCCTCTGATATGTTCCTGAGAAAGGGTGCAAATTTTTGACATCTGACATCCCTTTAAAAAAAGTGTTTATTATTCCCTTCCCTTGGATTGATAGTTTGGCTGTGTATAAAATTCAAGCACTGAAATTATTTTCTTTCAGAATTTTAAAGGTATTATTTCATTGGCTTCCAGTATTGCTGAGGAAAACTCCATTGCCTCATTCATTCCCAATTCCTTATCTATGTGAACTGGTTTTGTTGTTGTTTTGTTTCTTCTTTCTTTCCCTGGAAGATTTTAGGCTTTTCTTTCTTTTTAAATTGAAGTATAGTTGGTTCACAATGTTGTGTTAATTTCTGCTATACAACAAAGTGATTCAGTCATACATACATGTACATTCATTCTTATATTCTTTTCCATTATGGTTTATGATTCAGTGATTTATGATTGAATGATTCAGTATCCTGTGATCCAATATCCTAGGCTTTTTTTCCTATCCCTGGCGCTCTGAAATTTCATGATGATATCCCTTGGTGTTGTTGGTTGTTCATTCATTCTGTTGGGCACTCAGTGGGCCCATTGAATCTGAAAACCAAAGCCTTTAATTTCTGGGAAATTTTCTTGCATTATTTCTTTGAGAATTTCCCCCCTTCTTGTATCCTCTATTTCTTTTGTCTCTGGAAGGTTTATCATTCAGATAGCAGATGTGCAGCAATGCACCTGTTTTTTATCCTTTATCTGCTTTTCTCCATCTTTTTGCCCTTCCTTTTGTTCTCAGGGTCTCAGGGTTTGTCTCTTTTTATAGTTTTGTGTTTCTATTGATGGATGTAATCTCTTTTCTTAGCTGAGTACAGCAGAAGCTGCAGTGCCCACAGTGTCCCCCAGGCACAACATTTCAGTGCATGCAGACCCATTGCCCAAGGACAGTGTGCTACCCAGGTCATAAAACACGAAGGATTTGTCTTTGCAGCCAGTTGCACTTCCAACCTTTAGAAGGTATCATAACATTCTCTCAATGATGGAAGGACTCATTTCATTATCATCTTCCCCAAATAATAAACTTCCCATCTTCTGCTAGTAGTGGTACTTGGCAGGGAGTTGAGGAGAGAGAGAATCTAGGGGTCCAACAGATTCTAATTAAGGATTTCCATTAATTTTACTGGTGTTAGCCCTACCTGGACTCCCACCTTTCCTGGAGACTCTCCAGGGCACTGCTGCTCAGAACAACTTATCTCTTTGCTTCCTTGCTTTCAGACCTAGATGTCAATTCTTCTTGATCCATTTTCTCACTAGTCTTCAAAAGTTGGTTGACATCTGTCATTTGCTATCTTCCTCTTCTGTTCCTTTTTGGTCCTGTGGGTTTACGCCTTTTTGCTTTTTATCCCTTAACTGTCATTTTGTTAGGGTTTCAGCCATAAGCAGAGTAAAACATTTGTGTTTAATCCACCATGAGCTCCCATCGTGCTTATTTTTATAGTCACGGTCTATTTATGGCATGCAATATCGATTTTCCAGTTTGGGCAGTGATAAAAACTTTTCCTTCAAAGTAAATATGTTCTTTTTTTTTTTTGTTTGTTCTATGAAAGTGAACCTATCTGTAGAAAAACATTAAGCAAATAAAATGTACGGTATGGCCAAAATCATGGTGGTAATGTGAAAATGACAGAAATTTGAGATTTACTGAGTCAGAACAGCATACTCTTGCTGTGGGAGATAAGACGGAATTATCTGTGGGGCTTTCTTCTCGGACATCTCAGAGATGGACATTGACACTGATGCTGAGGTACTCACAGAATTCATAATCAGAGATGGCACCACAGTCCCATAAGTCAAGTTTGGAATAGGTCTGGGAAGGTGGGACCCCTAAAAATTTCCTCAAGACTCAAGATGGGCCCATGGGTAAGAGGGTTGGAGTCAGAAACATAGCCAAAGTGAGAGAAGATGGTTTCTGGCCACTCAAAATCGGTCGCTCCCTGGTCATCTGGCCCAAGAGTCAACATGATTTGTGCCCTTTTGGAATTCATTCACTAGGAAAAGGAGGACTGTGTCCAGAGCCCCACTAGCAATAGTCCCCAGACACATTCAAGGATCACAGAGGGGACTCTCATACTCTCGAGGTTGGCATAGAGACTATTTATAGGTGGACCTGGGATTTCTTTATGCACCTCGCTGCTGGCTCCAGGCAGCTGACCAGCGGTGATGGAAGATGCTCACCGTGTATTCCCATGGACAGTCCAACTGCCAAGAGCCCTTTCACACTTCACTTTTGCCTCCATCTCAGGCAGCCTGGGTTGCATCTGCTACCTTTCCTCTCTGAGAACCCAGCCGTGTGGGAGGGGGCGGGTCTCCTCTCTTCAGTACTTTAGGAGGGTGGAGACAGGAGTGGAGGGGTTTCACATCCACCTGGGTGGAGAAGATGCCCAGAAGTGGAGAGCTGGCTGGGATGTGTGCGTGCTATTAGGGCATGTGGTGGTGTGATTAAGGGGCATTGATTAGTCTTTGCTCTAGTGAAAGGAAATCATTCCTGCAGCTGCTGAGGTGCTGGCTGCTGATTGCCTGAGGGTTATTTGTTTATTTAAGTGAACAAAGTAAAGGGTAGTGGAGATGTCTGGAAATTGCCTGGGTTTGTTCCCTTTTTGCTTACCTGTCCCTCCTGGGTACCATTACTCTCCAGCCCCAATTGCGAGGGTGATTTCACCAATCTATCTCTGTTGGGTTAAATCAATCAGCTCACAGGCTGGCCATGGCAGTGGCGGCAGAAGAAGGGTTACTGATCTTTAGAGGCACAAGCTGGGGAGCCAGAGGAGGAAGCCCAATCCTTCCTGGGACCAGGCTTCTACCTGGAGGGCATACAATTGTCAAAGCAGAGAAAATTCCTGCTGGAAGGGAGCTTAGAGCCTTGCTGTGGAAACAGGCAGCTAAATGGATTGGGCTTTGTGTTAACTTTATTCCAAAGTAACAGCTTTGTTATTACCTGCTCTATATTTCGAATTTCAGAAAAAGATGCGTTAAATAAAAGTTACTGTAACCCATGGCCTGATCCAACCTGCTCATTGCGCAGATGGAGTGACTGAGGCTCTGAGACATGGATATTGTAACTTCAGCTTGGTCTTTGCTTTAGATAGATATATGTTGTGGTTGATTGTTATTTTCCAAAAATGGCCATAGTCATATTTCAGTTCCCGTATGGTCTTTCCAAATTTTGCTTTTCACCATCAAGATGCAGGGTCTATTTCCCCTCCCCTTGGGCTTGAGCAGGGCTTTGACTGCCTCAGAATGTGGTGGAAATGATGCTTCGTGAGTTCTCAGGCTCCGTCATAAAAGGTGAATGGCTTCCTCCTGGCTCACTTGCCCTTCTCCTCTGTCTCTCCAGACAGGTGCCTTTGGAGCCCTGGGCTACCGTGTAAGAAGTCTGGCTGTCCTTAAGCCACCATGCTGGAGACTTCAAGGAGAGATCACCTCAAGAGATGCTCTGGGGCTCCAGATTTTCCAACCCCCAACTGATCGAGCCCATGCACCAGACAAAGAAGACACCTTCAAGATGGTTCCAGCTACAGCCACAGTCTGACTGCAGCATGTACCTACCCACTCCTCAAACAAAAGCTGCCCAACAGAGCCCAGTCAACCCCCGGAAGTGGGAGAGCTAATAATATGTCACTGCCATTGCTATCAGCACTATTTTGTGATGGTTGGTTATGCAGCCATAAATAACAAAGAACAGAAGGTGCACACTTGTGGAATGGGATGATCAGACGTCTATGCTCCGCAGAGGAAGGAGCTAGCATCTTCCCTACTCCCCCCTTTTTCCTCTTATATCTAAGAGATCTGTCCTGTAGAGATCAGTTCAGTCTAGAGGCTTGGATTTGCTGAATGAATTCCTTCTATCTTTCACTTGCTCCACAGGGAAGGGTTCTAGCTGGGCTTGACACTGGAGTGCTTTAGTTGTTGGCATATTTCGATAGAGCATATGAATGCTGGCTGGAGACTGGCTAACTTTTCACGCTATAAACTTTTTTTAAAAGATCTATTTAATTTGCTTGATAGACACTTGCTGATTACTTGTTATCTGCTTGTCTGTGCTGCTCACCCAAGGAATGGAAAGGTGAGTGGAGTTCAAGCCCCGGCTTCAAGGGGCTTTTAATCTTTTTTTTTTTTAGTACAATTAACTTTATTTTTTTATAATATTTACTTATTTATTTGGTTGCACCGGGTCTTAGTTGCGGCAGGTGGGCTCCTTAATTGTGGCATGTGAACTCTTAGTTGCGGCATGCATGTGGGATCTAGTTCCCTGACCAGGGATCGAACCCGGGCCCCCTGCATTGGGAGAGCAGAGTCTTATCCACTGCGCCACCAGAGTGCATGAGAAAAGGGCATGCCATACAGAAAGCCTGCATACAGCCAAGTGTGGAATTGTGTTTGGGGGAATTCGGGAAAAAATATGGAGAGGGCTTGAAAGGGACAGGTGAGGTTAGTGGGAAAGAGAAAAGGACCATAGAAGACAGGAAGGAATGGATTTACTACATCAAAATTAAGCATTTCGGTTTGCTGAAGGTCACTAAAGATAGCCAACTGGGGGTGACAGATTCAGAGGGAAAAATGACTAGGCGATCCACCATGGCTACTGTGCCTACGGAGAGATGCTCAACCTCGTATCGGCAAGATAAAAAGTAGGTAACATTTTATGCTGATCAGATTGGTTTCTTTAAAAAAGTTAAATAATACCAAGTGTTGTTGATGATGCAGGCACATAGGACTCCTCATGAAGTGCTGGTGTCACAGCTACTCCGGAGAGGACTCTGGTAGCACTTATGAAACTGAGTATGTGTAGACCTAGAGATCTTGTAATCTCAGCCCTGGTCTCACCCCCAGAGAAGCTCTTCCTCAGGGACAGGTGTACAAGGATGTTCTTTGCAGTACAGTTTCTGAGGCAAGAAGTTGGAGGTGACTTGGCTATCCATCCCCTGAGCAATCCACCAGATAAAATGTGGATACAGATGGAATACAAGGCAGCATTTAGAAGTAGGATAGGTCTGTCTTAAAGACATGGAGTTTAGTGGGGAAAGTAGGTAACAGAAAGAGTTCTATAGCATGATACGGTTTATATTAATTTAGAATATCGACAAATAAAACAGCACTATGCATTTTACAAAGACACATCTATGAAAGAATAGATACCAAACATATGAGTAGGGATGAGGTGAGGAATGAGTAAGAGGATTTAAGATTTAAAGGAGTTTGGGATTAATATATACACACTACTATATATAAAATAGGTAAACGACAAGGACCTACTGTATAGCACAGGGAACTATACTCAATATCTTGTAATAACCTGTAATGGAAAAGACTTTGAAAAAGAGTCTTATATATACACATATATGTGTATATATATATATGTATAACTGAATCACTTTGCTGTACACTTGAAACAAACATAACATTGTAAATTAACTATACTTCAATTAAAAAAATTCAATGAAACAAAAGAGACCGGTGAAATAGCAGGTTACTTGCCTAGGAGTAAGCTATCTCCACTCTTTGTAACCTAAAGTCAGAAAAAAGGACAGTAAGAGAACAATAAAAACAGAACCTGACAGAAGTAGGGGGTCAATAAACGTGATTTGAATGATGGAAGGCAGCCACGTGGTGGATGGGTAACTTCAGGTACTTTGTCATTTTAGGGACCTTTACAGGTGGTAAAGAGAACTTGTGCTCATCAAATAAAGGTGAGCCATATGCTATGTGTTCATTTGGAGGCTTAGGGAGGTTTGCAAGTACATTTGGGAAAGATTTCTGTTGGGTCTGGTTAGAATGGCTTTGTGCCTCTAGGGGGAAGCAACCATTATCTGAAAAATTCACTTCTGTGAAACTGCTCCCCTTCTGACAGGGTTGGATAAATGAAGCATTCCTGTAATTGTATGTAAATCATGCTTCTAAAGTGCTGGAAAAGTTTGGTGTCTTGAGTAGGCTAAATGTCACCCCTTGCAAGTTTCTTCACCCTCTTAATTTGCTTAGTAAATCCCTTTTTTTCAGGGTGGGAATTACAGTAAAAGTGGTTTATCTCTTTGGCATTCTGTCAACCAGCCCTGGGGTGCAGGACCAGGGAAATGATAATGGATGCTACTGGTGGTGACCCCTCCCCCATGCTGCAGGCTTCTGAGTCATCTTAGAAAGTTGAAATAAATTTCTGCAGTTTTAGCACTAAATGGATGTGATATAAACCAAGCCTTTGAACATTGGCATTTGTGTGTGGTGGGGTGCGTTGAGACTCTGATCAATGGAGGATTTGACTTGCCAGCAAACCCATCCCCATCCCTATGGGATCACAGGAGGTTTTAATGTGTACAGCCTGAAATGATGACGTTCTGATTAACGTAGCTTTCTTAAGTTATATTTTCTTAGAATTGATGGCAATGAATGAAACTTGAGGAAGAATGCTCTTGCTTTCTGCCTAGCTCTGTCACCTTGTAGTGGATTAAAGATGACTACCGATTCTCACTATTTCCCCCTTTGAGAAGTGGAGTCTATTTTCCTGCCCCTTGAAAGATGGCTGCCTCTTACTGCTTTAACCCTAGGCTGTGACACAAGTGGCAAGGTTCACAAATTCACTCTCGGGATCCAACCACCATGTAAGGAAGCCCAAGGTGGCCCCACGGAGTAAACACACGGAGAGAGAGCAAAGTCCTAGCCTGTCAGCCGTCTTTGCCCAGGTGCCAGACATGGGATGGAAGCTGCTGCAGCCTCAGCCACCACCTGACTGTATCTACGTGAGAAATCGCAAGTGAGAACACAATAAGAATAAGTTGCTCTTCTTGTTTTAGATCACCAAGTTTCGGTGTGATTCGTTAGGCCACAGTAGATATCTGAAGCAATCCTTATTTATTTAACTGAGAGATTATCAAAATATGTTTATTACTTGAAAGCAATAATAACTCCATTAACTAAGTAATATTTTGTTCATTTCTTTAGTATTTAAAAAAATGTGATTGTGGTCAAATATATATAATATAAAATGGATCATTTTAACCATTTTTAAGCATACAGTTCAGTGGCATTAAGTACACTCACCTTGTTGTACCACCAACACCACCATCCACCTCCAGAGCTTTTTCATCACCCCAAACTGAAATTCTGTACCCATTAAACAATAACTGCTCATTTCCCCTCACCTCCAGCCCTTGGCAACAACCATTCTACTTTCTGGCTCTGTGAATTTGACTATACTCTAGGTACCTCATATAAGTGGAAGAATCCTTGTTGTTTTAACCTGTATATTCTGCAGAACTTCTTCCCTGCTGTGAGGTTAAATTTTATATGTCAACTTGGCCAGCCAAAAAGTACCCAGATATTTGGTCAAACACTATTCTGGGTGTTTCTGTGAGGGTGTTCCGGATGAGGTTAACATTTAAATCAGTAGACTGAGCAAAGCAGATTGCCCTCCCTAATGTGGGTGGGCCTCGCCCAATCAGTGGAAGGTCTGAATAGAACAAAAGGCCAACCCTCACCCAGTAAGAGAGAATTCTCCCACCTGATGATCTTCAAAATGATGACCATTGGCTTTTCCTACCTGATGGTTTTTTAACTGGGACATCAGCTCTTCCTTGTTCTGTAGCAGTTTCCAGCCTTTGGACTCAAACTGAGACAGCAGCCCTGCAGATTTTGGACTTGCCAGTCCCCATAATTTTGTGAGCCAATTCCTTATATTAAATCTCTTTGTGTGTGTGTGTGTGTGTGTGTGCATCTGTGTCTGTGTGTGTCTGTGTGTCTGTGTCTGTGTGTGTCTATGTCTGTGTATATATATATCTCCTATTAGTTCTGTTTCTCTGGGGAACCCTGACTAATATACCCACTATGATCAGGACTGACATTTTGGCTGCAACATGGACA
Source organism: Neophocaena asiaeorientalis asiaeorientalis (assembly GCF_003031525.2). NCBI lineage: Eukaryota > Metazoa > Chordata > Mammalia > Artiodactyla > Phocoenidae > Neophocaena > Neophocaena asiaeorientalis. The sequence continues at coordinate 2,725,419 of NW_020173491.1, read as the reverse complement.
ATTCGGAAACCAAGTTGGGTCTAACGTCTCTAGTTAATACTTGCTACTGTAATTCACTTATGCCATGTGCAGACATAGATGTCTCCCTTGGTGAGAAAAGCAGAAGCTGTGTTATTTAGGAGGTGCCTAGGGAAAGACTATGGATTTTGTCCTATGTCTTTGCAGTAGTTCCAGATGAAACATACAACTCCCATTAATGCCTCATAAATCCTCCTTGTTCCCTCCTTCCTGTTGTCGAACAAACAGGAGCAGAATCTTGGAGAAAGGTAGAGCAAGGGTGGGTAACCCAAAGTCATGTATAGACTCAAGAGATTCAGGTTTAAGGTCTCTACATTTGTCTGACAGTGGTAACAGATTTGTGACAAGTCTTGTTATCCTTTGTAGGCAAATGAAGGAGCCATGAGTAGGGAGCAGAATCCATGGGGCTCTATCCATCATTCTTACTCTTCAAAGAAGTGGAAAATGCTGCTTGCTGAAATACACTAAAATATTTTATCTTCAGATCTGCCCACATAGGGAGCATTTTCTCCCCTTCTGCATTCATTCTTGGTAAAGTCCTACTTTGCAATAGAGAAATGTGGTCACCAAGAGTCATCAGCTCCACACCATTTTCATTGTGACTGTTCCTGTGTCTTTCTCAAATGGTCTCATGTGTGTTCATCTCTGTAGCAGTCAGGTTCAGGCCAGGAAGGCAGAATCCAGTCTAAATACTATAAAAGGGGGGAATTTAATAGAGGGGATTGGTTACACAGGTGATAGAAGAGCTGAGAAGCCAGAAGGGACAGTGGGCCAATCAGATGTTAGAAATTGCAGGAATCCATCACCAACTCTAGGAGGGAGGGTCAGAGGGAGGAGGTGGACAGCTCGAGTCCAGGGGGAAGCTGTCTGGTGGGATCTGGAACCATGGAGGAGAATCAGCCCCTGCCCAGGGCACCTCCATTGGTTGAACCCAGCTGTAAGCCAAGAGATGTGGGAGTCTGGGGTGCATCCTACAGGGGCCAGGACTGCAGTGCAGAACAGAGGATGGATGTGGGAAGCACCTGAGGGAAAACAGTCTCCTAAACTGAGATTGAGCCCCAGACTGTCACCCATGTGACCCCAAACAAAACAACAACAACAAAAGCTTTTTGTAAATCAACATTGCATAGAAAATTCAAAAAAGGATCAGACTTGGGTATAAACATCAGTTTCTCCCTTTGCTAGCTACGTGACATTGGGTGCATTTTTAAATCTCCATATCCTGGTGTTAAAAAGGGATATTTACAATACATTTCTCAAAAAATGTCATGAGATATTGTGGGAAAAAGTCCAGACTTGAAGTATGGCTTTTCACATTTACTCAAAATCTGTAGGCAGGAAGAATTAAGGGCTCCCAAGTTGAGCTGGGGGACTTTCCCACCTCTGTTCTTCACGAATCAATCTTACTCGTTCTCTTTTATACATAAATGCGAGCATTTATACATAATACCTAGTACATAATACTTAATGCATATACAGGTGTTTATACATAAATAAAAGGAATTTTAGACATAAATATAACATATAAATACAATATCCTCCACCTCCCCCTTCCCCCATCTCCTTCCAGAAAACACTTTGGAATCCAAAAGAAAAGAAAGTCCTTGTGTTCACAAGTAAACAAACTTCAAAAGGCTATTTGATTTGAAAAGACATTCAAAGGTACATTTTGAAAATCAGGGGAGTCACAGTAAATGAGGCCAGATACACATTTGAAAAGAAATTCAAATGTCCCTTTAGGAAGTAGGAGTCACTGACTCAGTTCAGAAGAACAAGGGGAAACCAGACCTTGAAGGTCTGTAAGGGGTCCTGAGGATTGTTCTAAGACGGAAAACCATAAGCGTATTTTTCGTCGGTTAAGTGTTACACGAAGCTCTGTTGATTGTGAAGGGGATGATTTTACTATCAGAGGATTAAATAAGATAATGAAAAAACACACTTAGCACAGGGCTTGGAATGGAAAGAAGTGTTCAAAAAATACTAAGTTAAGGAGCGTCAAGATCATTGTGGGTGGGTGGGTGTGTGAGCGCACACTCACGCACGTGTAATTTTTAAGAGTGTAGATTGGTGGCTTTTCTCCTCTGGAGCCTTTCTTTCCTGTCTTAAATGATAGAACAATTGGGACAGTAGGGGGAGGAGGAAGGAAATGGGTGGATAAAAAAAAATTTGGCAACCCAGTACCATGACATATTTTATGAGGCAATCCGTTGGAGGTGTGAGACAAGTGAGTTTTGTTTTTAAACTTTCAAAGTTAAAATGCCAACATTTGCTAATAGTTCTCGCACGTTAGAGCTATTCAAGTCTGTGCATACACAGATGCCACTCATTTGCACGCTGGGCATTTCATGGAGTGGGTGTGGGGATGTCACATATACCTGGTTCGCCTAAGGTTGGATGTCGATCCTGGAAAATCAGCCACGTGTTCATGGATGTTGTTTGCCATGTACGTTTTAGGCACCAGGCTGAGATCCCTACGTGTCACTGTTACAAAAATAGCTTTGGAGCATGTCTCTGGTGCCTTTTTCTCACCACATTCCCTTTTCCAAGGCAACTCTCAGCTCAGCGCAGTCTAGACTTATTTTCTTGGCAAAGGTCCTGCAAGATCGTCCAGGGAGCTAGCTTACTCTCTTTACTGAAGGAGGATGAGGTGAGAAGAGGCTAGAAATATTTAAGCTGTCTTGTGATCAGCAAGTGAATCCTTCCTTGTGAGTTTTCTCCCCTTTGGGTAGCCTAGGACCCCAAGCCCATCCCCAAGCTCCTATTAGGCTAACCAGTGTCTAAAGACTCAAGTACTGACTTCGTCTAGTTCTTGGTCATGGATGAAGACTAGAACATATGGGCTTGGAGCTCCTGGATGTCTTGACAGGCTTAGCTGTAGGAACCCAAGATAAACAGCTACCATAAAAGTGAGCCTGTTATTTTCATTTATTCACGTACTGCTTTTTTAAGCAACAAAATCCTTTCTCTGAGGTTATTACTCTTGGGTGCACATCATCCAGCTTGGCTTGAGAGCCCAAGAAGCTCAGTGCTCAACGGAGGAAAGTGAAAAGATTGGTTGAGAGGAGAAAGGGCAAGTTGAAAATGCCTAGATTTTGACCAGAGAGAGGCGATCTTGGGTGATATGATAAAAGAATCTTGGTATTAGAGAAACCAGCTTTAAGTCCCAGTTCGGTTCATACCATTCATACCCTTGGGTGGCTTGTGCCATCTCAGACAAGTCATTTGATCTTCCCTGCCTCAGTTTCCTCATCTGTCACGTGTAAATAATCATAGCACTGGTCCTGCCAACCTCACTGGGGTACAGTGAGGATTTGATGAGGAATTGAACTTGCTTTGTAAACTTGAAAGTATGGTTACATAAAAGAGATTATTTTCTTGTAATTAGTATTATTAGGTATTGTTCCTGCCCAAGCCGTTTTCATTGTAGTTGGGGAGATAAGACAACCTGTGAAACCGTTAGAGAGAACCACACGAGATGGTATCTGATTAATTGCAGGATTGTTTTGTGTCCACTGTATGGATGAAAAAGATCAAGAAGTATATTTGGGGAAACCTTCAAGAAAGTGGTGGTCCTTGAGGTGGCCTGGGAAGTGGGAAATGTGGGATGAAAAGTTTAAAATGATGGAAAATTATTGTTGCTGAATGACTTTCTCCAAGGGTGACGGTCCAGGGGAACCTTGGGCCACTTCCACAATGGTCAGCCTTACAAACATACCCACCTCCACCTGACCTTGCTTATCCCAGGGGATTCTGAGTTCCCAGGAGGACCAATTTTTCCCCAATTTATACTATAGTTACTCAAGGTGTGGCCAAAACTGGTGAAATTATCTTGACCTGAATTCAAGTTTGAGTTTTGTCTCTTCCTCCATATGTGACTTTTCACAAGTCACTCCCTTATCTGAAGTCCGTTAAATTTTTCTGTAATTGTATTTTGATTTTGGAAGGCTTCTGTGGGATACTAAAACAGGTAGTAGATGTAAATAAACTTTTACATCTGAAAAGGTTTCACCGCTCTATGGAAGATTTATTTTCTCAAAGCAAGTGTAAGTCTCTCCAGAGCTGAGAGAGGGACTGAAGTTTTTTAGTTTTCCAGTCACCCAGCCCTGGGCTTTGTACCCAGCAGCCATCCAAATAGCTTAGGGATAGATATTTAGTGCACATAACTTATTTAAGAGAAAGGTCTTTCCAGTTGGCCTGCAGGTAGGGGAGCTCGAGGTGGTGAAGGCAGTTAACAGGTGTCCGGAGTGGAAATTCCATCCTGTGTTCAGTTGTGAGGTTTTGTTCACCCAGAAGAGATGCAAGCAAGCCCCGAGGATCCCTTCTGACAGATTCAGTCTCAACCCAATTCCAACATTTCTGTTCATCTTTTGGGTTCACCTGGACACTGCTGAAAAATGAATTAAATCTGACAACAGAAATATATTAGCCATCTTTGAAGGCATGATTCTGGGGAGTCACAAATGAAGAAGCCCACCCAAAGCTATGATCCAATTTGAAAATAAGACCCATCCGTCCTCTTTCATATCTTTTGCTGGGAAATTCCTAAAGTCTCAGCTTCAATTACCCCCAAGTCATTTATTCATTCTTTTTTTCTTTTATTCAACAAATATTATTGAGCGCTTGCTCTATGCCAGGCTCTGGGCCAGGTGCAGCAGATTTCATGATAATTAAAAGTGACCATGTCCTTGCCTTCCAGTAATTTATGTTTTAGGGAGAGGCAGAGATAAGACTTAACTGAGCAGATACTTAATTTTTCAGGTGACTAAAGGGTTTTGAGAGAAATAAACAGGAAATATCTCAGGCTTGCAAGTTATTTTAGAAAGGATAGTTCAGAGAACTTCCATGAGGCAGTGGCATTTGAGCTGAGAGCTACAGGATAAGCAGGGAAGAGTTAGCTGAAGAGTTTAAGAGAGAAGGGCCTACACAGAGAGAGGATAGCAAGTACAAAGGCACTGAGGCAACAAAGAGTTTAGAATGTTTAAAGAGCTCAAAGAAGCCAGTGTGGCTGAAGAGGGAGAAGAGTGTGAAGAGATGAAGGTGAGAGTGGGGAGGCGGGACCAGATCATCATGGAAACTTGGAGGCCTGGTTAGAGGTGTAGATTCTGTTCCATATCTAAGGGGAAGCCATTTGAGGGTTTTAGGTAAAGAAGTGATATGAAGTTCAGGCTGGGAGCCTCTCCCTTGGGCTTCTACCGCCCTTCCGTAAGTCCCGTATCATAGCACTCATGGGCACTTAGTGTTACTGCCTGGTTACTTGTCCGCCGCCACACCCCCATCCACTAGAATGTGAGTTTCTTGAAGGTGAGGTCTGTGACCCTAGTCACTGAATCTCTAGCAACTACTCCAGTGCCTGACATTTGCTATACTCAAGAAATATTTATTGAACTGGATCAAATTTGAAAAGATAGCTAAAAGGCTGAGGGAGCAGATGGCAAATATCAAAGGAATCAGATGCTCAGGGTTGAAGGGGTTCAAGGCAGAAACCAATCACTTCTAGGTAGGTAGTCAGGGAAGGCTGCCTGGTAGAGGGGGCCTTGAGTCAGCAATCTGAAGGATAAGTAGACAGAGGCAGGGGAAGGGAAGGTAGGCAGATGAAGCCATGTGCACAAAGATCGCCAGTCTCTTAAAGAATTAAAACTCTGAGTGTTAATTTTACTGAGCTTCCAAAGCTAAGTGGATCGGAAATACACACAACAGATAATTCTGGGAGAACAGGACAAGCACAAGTTCTTTCCCACGTGTAGTTTCGCCCTTTGGGTTCATACAATCGACTGTGTATGCCCTGGGGGGTTTAAAACAGACTCTCCCTTTCCATCAGCTGGTAAATTTCATGCTCAGCCATGACAGCAAAACCACCGGCCAGTCCCATCCCTCAAAACGTCCCAATATTTCTTGATAGATACTTCTGTTGTCCTACCTGCAATAGAATTGTAATCACCTGTATTTAAAACTAATGGATTTGAAATAACCTGCAGGCTTCCACTTTAATGAGAGTTAGATTAATGAAAAAGGACCTTTTGCCTCAGATTGCATGACAACATTTTCAAATTACATTCCTGGAACAGAGAATTCACTTATTCAGAGTAATTGGATGCTGACTTGGGTTAATACGTACAATGTCCTTAAATGAAAATGTGCTATTGTAAGTGGAACTGTATGATACCTGAGGCTTTCTCAATAGATTTGGTTGGACTCTGAGTTAATTATACTGCATGCTATTTTTTGAATGAATTCAAGCATGAATTCTACACGGTAGAGATTGGGATAATTATATTCAATTCTGCTTGGTGCCCCGCTGAAAGAATTGACCTTTTAGATAAAGCGAGTCTCCCAAGCAAGAAACCTGAAGAAAGTCTGCACAAAGCCGGCAGATGCAAGAGCAGAGAAAGTCTTAAGTAAGAGGGGGGATGGGGGAGGAGTGGGGGGAGGTAGGCTCAAGGAACAGTAACATCAGCGAGATTGATTTTTTGTCGCTGGGAAGTATTTCTGTTTTGTAGCTTGTTTTGTATCCTTGGTACATAAAGGTATAATTTAAAACCATTGATTTTACTAAGCTGTTTTCTCATCAGTAACACGGCTAAAAAGTAGCAGCGCAAAGAATGAGAAGCCGACACAAAAGCAATGTTGGGCAGGTCTCTGGGTGTGAGGCCCCCAGAAATGAGCAGAGGGGGTGAGTGGGGCTAGAACCCCACTGAGCACTGTGGCCTGAAGCTAAGAGTGTGGGCTCAGAGGCCAGACTGCGTGGGTTTGAAGCCTGGTTCTACTACATACTAGCTGTGTGGCTTTAGACTAGGTACTCACCCTCTCTGTGCCTTAGTTTCCTGATCTGCCAAATGGGGTGAACCTCATAGGGGTGCTGTGAGGATTAGAAGGCTGTAAAGCACTTTGTGTGATGTGAATATCCAGTAACTATCACCTGCTTTTATAAATACTATTCCTCCTGGTCATAAAATCTCTCTTTCCCCAAGATGATGAAAGAAAGGCAACCCATTAAGAGGATTAAACCCATCAGGAGGATTAAAAATACTTCTCCCCTTGGGGAGAGGAGGAAACTACGGATCGGGGTCTTCTGGACACTGTGTGTCAAAGAGGTGCTCTGTCTCCTTGGCCCAAGTTCCATTTCACAGTCAATAAGAGGCCTCCTTATTTCAAGTATAAGAACAGGCAATGTCACATACAGTATCTGTCTTTAAGCAAGTCCTGCGCTCTGACCACCACTGGGGTAGAAAGATGACTTAATCCTTCGGTCTGACTCTTTAAATGTTGGCGAAATGCTTTTTACTGACAGCGTGCCCACACGCATCGGCCTTGCTGAGTTTACAGTCCCTCTCTCCGAGCAAAGTTCTGCTTCTCCCTTCTGTCTTAACCTAATCCTTCCTGCTATAGAATATACTTCTCCCGTACCGTCTGTATTAGTGTCCTGTGGCTGCTATAACAAATCGCCACAAACTTGGTGGCTGGAAACAAAGGAAATGTATCCCCTCACACAGCTCTGGAGGCTGTAAGTCTGAAATCAGCATCACTAGTCGAAATCGAGCTACTGGCCTCAGTCCCTCCAGAGACTTGGGGAAGCTGTTCTTTGACTCTTCCAGCTCTGGCGGCTGCGGACATTCCTTGGCTTTTGGCTGCATCACTGCAACCTCTGCCTCCACAGTCACATTGCAGAAGGGCGTCCTCTTATTTGATCTGTGTCAAATGTCCCTCTGCCTGTCTCTTATAAGGATGCTTGTGATATCATATAAGGTCCACCAGAATAACCTAAATTAATCTCCTTATCTCAAAGTCCTTAATCACATCTGGCAAAAACTATATAAGATAACATTCACAGGTTCCAGGGATTAGGACTTGATACCTTTAGGGACCACCATTCAGCTCACTATACCAGTTCACATTTTACTGCTGGCCCTCACCCCTGCATTTATCGGGAGACTTTGACCTGGTCGGCACCCATCTGGCTTTCTCTTCACTCCATGGGTAAGCATTCATTGACTACTGGCTTTATGTGGGTTTCACAGGCCCCTACCCCTGCCCACCCCTTCTACCCGATGGGTCAATCTTCTAACCACCTCTGAGGGGCTCCTCAGGAAGATTCTGAGTTCTCCCTAACCTCCACTGGTAACACCTGTGGTCTGGAGTAGCAGAAGCCTGGATTTCCTTAGGAGAACCGTCTCCCTGTGGAGAGGAATATAGCTCTGTCCATGTAGTTTAAATGGGGCTGACTCACCCAAAGTTGTACCTTGAAAATATACCTTACTTAAAACTTGCTGGTGACTTAGTAAGTCTTGGTAAGAATAAATTGTGACGGACGGATCCAGCACAGCCAATCAGAACGCATTATTCCCCTGGTCCAGGGCAAGTGCTTCTGGGATGGGCATGTGACCCAAGGCACAATGCAACTCAGCCCTGGACTTTCGCTAGAACTACTGGAAGTGGGGTGTGTGTGGGGCTCTCTGTTTCTCTCTGATGGACTTGAAGTTGGGAGGATATAAGCTCACAGATGCTGGGTGCTACCACATGGGGGATTTGCCTGAAAATGGAGCCAACAAGAGGAAAGAAGAACCAAAACATGGAGGAGAAATCTAACACCCACTGACTAACTTTTGGCACCGGGATCCAGCGGTACCTGAATCTGTCATTATGCTTGCCTTTTGGTTTCGTGAGCCATGTATTACCCTCTTTTGCTTAAGTTATTCTGAGCTGGGTTTCTGTCACTTACAATTGGGAGAGTTCTCACCAACACATTTGCCCTGCAGCTGCCTGCTACGAGTTGACTGCGTAAGTCCAAGCAGGAGACTGACCCAATACCATACAGTGTCTAAAGCCCACCTGTTCTGTGCTCAGTACTTTGTTTGGGCACGGACACACTAAAAGAGTAAGGCTCTATTCCTCCTCTCATAGGTTCTTCCTTTGAATTGGGGGACAAGGACTCTGGAACCAAGTGAAGTCATGCTTCTAGCTTTATCTAATTTAGGATGGTTTCCCTCACAGCTTTATCAGATTGTTTACTCTGACCTTCAGATCTTTTTCTACTGTGCATGAGATAGCCAGTCTGTCCTTAGTTCTCTTAACGCAGTTGGATTTTTCCTCCGTATGTCTGGGTGTTCCACATTGAAACAATCTCTCTGATTGGCCTAAAGAGGGCTGGCTTTGGCCTGGAGAAGCTTGGGATCTGTGAGGATATAGGACTTCCTTCTCTGCTGGTGTCATACAAATATAAGCTGTGTGGTTCTTTTTATCTTTTAGGATGGTCAGAATTGCCTTAGGACATACTGGAGACTCTGGGGTGGGGGTTGGGGGGTGCTTTGTGGGAAAAGCTCAGGTTCTTATATTCTCTCTCCAGTTCTGATCACTGAACTTAACCTTCTGACTTCGGGTAATCGCCTCATCTTTGGGGGACTTTATTCCTCATTTCTTAGATGAAGGATTTGAGCTTGATCAGGTTTGGCATGTGTGTCTTATTGTTCCCATGTCCATGCTACATACTTCTTGTTTATCACTATCTTCTCTTGTTGAGCCTAAACACAGACTCAGAATCCTTCTCAACACTGCACTAGATGATCTTTAAGTTTCTCCTAAACCTTTACATTATATGATCTTAAGACTTCTTCTGGGCCAAGAAACAGACACTTTCACTAGATGTAATTTTTGAATCTTAATTTGGAAACTTTCTCCCTTTCCATCAATAGCTGTGGTTCCTCTGTCCAGAGATGTGGGGCAGGGATGGAGACCTTGCCTCCTCTCTCCAGATCCAGGAGTGCCAGCAGCGTGCCTCCGTGTGGACAGATGATGGTTCTCTCAACAGCAGAAAGAACATATCCCATAGCTCTGTAGAGATTTGGAGACAAAACGATTCCAGCAATTAATCCCATTACACAGTTAATATAATTAGTTGCTTTTATGTGTAAGGATCAAGATTTGTAACTCACATTTTTTTCACTGTTTCTCTCTCCTTCCAGAGGTTCCAGTCCCTTAAATTTGTACATTATCTGTGACTGATATATCATTTATCTAGAGAATACAGTTGTCATTCACTTCATTTAATTAGCTTATGGATTCTAAATTATCTGCTACCATAAAATGTGATTTTATACTGCAGATTAGAAAGGTTTTCAGAAATGTAATATGCCACTTTTAATTGGTGAAAAGTACCCTGAAGGATTCATAATATTTTTTGCTGCACTTGTATTTAGGCTCGAGAGAGAGCTTGAAGATGTTTAGTAAGAAATGGGACTTGGGTCACTAAGACTGGTGATGATTTATTTGGAATAAGGCAAATCTGGAGGGATGGAGTCGTAAATATAGCCATCAGAGGATTGCGTTTGAGCAGTGAGACCAGTGAGTTGAAATGGAATATCTTCTGGTTTTCATACCCCAGTTAGTCATGTTGATGAGCTAACAATGTATTTATGGCATATGCCTCCAAGTTTGCAGCCACGACTAAGAATAGTCAGTTTTCTGCTCTGTGTTTCCAACCATTAAATCCATAATCTTCTGTGTATATGGTATCACCACACCTTCCCTGAATACATTCTTGGCCTTATTGATGCCCTGCTTGGTTGTACAGCTGGGTGGCTGTTTGTTCGGCAAACGCAAATGGCTGTTTTAGATCCTTAGACTATGGAAATGGCATACACGGTGAGGTTACAGTCGTAATAAAGAGGCTGGGTTATTGGGAACAACTTCAAGGATTTCCACACTCATCTGTCTTAATGTGCTGCTAATAAAAGTTTACAAAACATGACAATGGGCATAAAACGTCTAGAGCCTGAAAGAGAAGATTTGGAAAGAATCAAAGGTCGGAAAATGCGAGTGACCCTCTGAGGCCTCCACTTCCCCTGGGGACCCTCGCTCTCTCAGGAACCAGGTCCTGATCACCATGTAAAATCAACAAGGTACAGAGCCTCTGCTCACACTATTGTCCGTCCTTTGGGGTTAAGGCATTGAAGGCCTCTGTCAGAAGCAAACGTGGAGCTATGATGAGCTCTTAGCACTTTCAGAGTAATTAATTTTATTGGTGAGGTTGACTACGAGGAACTGAGTCTAGCCTGGAAGGTTTTCCTGGGGGAAAGAAAAAAGAGGGGATCTCTGGTGTTGGGGGTAGGCAAAGGAGCCAGACTTGAGAAGGCCAAGCTACAGTGGGAGCCTGGAAGAGGGGAGGTACAAAAAATAATAATCATATTATTATCATATAGATCATAATGTCATAATCATAGTGTTAATAATTAATCATAATAATACAAAACACCTACATTTTATTGAGTCCCTACAATTTGCCAGGCACTGTGCTGGGCTCTTCATTCTATCAGCCCCCAAATCCTGTGAGATAGGTTATAATATAGGGCACGTTTTGCAGAAAGGGAAGCAGAGGTTTAGAGACATGCAGTGACTTACCTGCAATCTTACTGTTGGCAGATTTAGGATTTGCTCGCAAGTCCGTCTGCTTCTGAGGCCAGCTGGGCTACCGAGAATCCCGGAAAGCTGGGAAGGGACATCCCCTCGGCAAGGCCTCTCGTCCAGGCCCACTGCTTCCCGGGGTAGCCAAGGTTCTCCCAGGTCTCTTCCACCCTGAGGAGCACCTCCTCCTGGGAGCAGGATACAGCTCTGCGAGAGGATGCAGAAGGGAAGGAGAAAGACACTGCCTCAGGGGACTGGCCCAGAATCGCTTTCAGGACTTAATATTCTAGCTCCTTTTGATTCTTCTCCTCTAGCATAAGCCCACCCTTTTCTTTTTTTTTTAATCTATTTTATTGGGGCTTCCCTGGTGGCGCAGTGGTTGAGAATCTGCCTGCCAATGCAGGGGACACGGGTTCGAGCCCTGGTCTGGGAAGATCCCACATGCTGCGGAGCAACTGAGACCGTAAGCCACAACTACTGAGCCTGTGCTCGAGAGCCCATGCTCCACAACAAGAGAGGCCGTGATAGTGAGAGGCCCGCGCGCGGCAATGAAGAGTGGCCCCCGCTTGTCACAACTAGAGAAAGCCCTCGCACAGAAACGAAGACCCAACACAGTAAAAATAAATAAATTAATTAATTAAATTAAAAAAAAAATCTATTT
>NW_020173491.1:2700815-2712880 GCF_003031525.2 Neophocaena asiaeorientalis asiaeorientalis | reverse complement strand
TATATATATATATATATATAGAGAGAGAGAGAGAGAGAGAGAGAGACATTTATATATTCTTTTTCATTAGAGTTTATTACAGGATATAGTTCCCTGGCCTATACCGTAGGACCTTGTTTTTTTATCCATTCTATATATAATAGTTTGCATCTGCTAATCCCAAACTCCTAATTCATCCCTCCCCCATCCCCGCTCCCACCCTATTTTTTTTTTCAGTTCATACACATAGAGCATGGATTCTCTGTGGCCAATTTTCTTTGCCAATCTTAAAACACTTCCGCCTTTTCTAGTAAAAGGTGAACGCATGGCCTTGTTTTAGAAAAATGAGAAATGGAGATGAGCAAAGGAAAGAAAAGAAAGATAATTCTCAATTCCACCATAAAAATGTAGAAAACAGCTGTGTGTGTGTGTGTGTGTGTGTGTGTGTGTGTGTGTGTGTGTGTGTGTGTGTATACCTGTGTGGATACATGTCAATGAGTTACAGTTGCTTTTGCATTTGACAAGAGGGGAAATAGGGCAGGTGGTGGCTTCAATCTCAACCTCTCTGAATGTCAGATTTTTCATTTATAATAGGGGACAAATAAAAGTGCCTTCTTAAATTTTTGTGAGGATTGAATGAAGGACGCTGGTTAAGAATTTAGCAGAGGGGCTACAATAGTAGCTCAATAAATATTATCTGCATCGTTAATATGAGTATTATAACTACAGTATGAGCACCCTTCAGTGCTATTATGCATTCTTACACGGCATCACTTTAAAGCAATTTTACTATTTTTAATTATGCAAGTAAATATGTTTATTTATAAAACTAGAGACAAACAACAATAGAGCCATCCCTAAGCCAACTGACGAAGAGACGGCTCCTGTTAAATTTGAGTATACGTATTTCCAACCTCATTTTATTATCTCATGTGATTACGGGGTTTGCTACACACACGAAATTTGCAATAGCTAAATGTAGTCCGTAGGCTAGAGTTAACGTAATATACTGAGCCCATTCCTTACTGTCAACATTTGGGTTATTCCTAAATGTTTGCTTTTGTAAACAGTGTTGCAACGAACAGTATCAAGTCTCTGGGTCTTATTAGAATGAATTCCTGGAATTGGGATTTCTGGGTCAAAACGTTTGAAGACTTTTTTTTTTTTTCTTTTTTTGGCCACGCCGCAGGATCTCAGTTCCCCGACCAGGAATTAAACCTGGGCCACAGCAGTGAAAGCCCAGAATCCTAACCACTAGGCCACCAGGGAACTCACTGAGTTTGCAGATTTTTAAGACTCTCAATGAATGGTGCCCACACTCTCTTAGGAGCTGTTGTACAGTAAGTAAGGTATATGATCAGGCCACCTAAGATGGCTGTTCTTTTGCCCTCTGCACATCCCCTGCTTGAGCAGTCCCTGACTCATCTACACCCTATTCACATGACTGACCTTCCCTCTTAATCACAGAGCCTCGTTAGTAAATGCCTACCTACTTGCCCCGGGCCCCCACTAGTGATTGTTCTAATCTTTAGATCAGAACCATCTCCATGATGATAGTTTATCAAAGGGGTAGTGAGGGGTGCGCCCCTCTGTTGGTTTCCTTGGCAACCAATGAGCCAACCTGACATCAATTCCCCCTGTAACTGGTAACCTCTCTCTCCCACTGGGAGTGAAGACTGCTGCCCGTCTGACAACAGTGGGGTGTCGCTCCAGGACCTAACTTCGGTTGTGTAAGATCCCCCATCCATTAAAGCACTGATGTCTCTGTTGCTGACTCTGGGCTCTTTCTTTGGTCTTGAGGATGGGCAAGTACAGGGTTTGCAGACCTGTGGCGTGCAGCCCAACGTAAGGCAACCCTGAGGGCAGGGTTCCTTCTACAGCTCCACACAAAATTTTGAATCCCAGCCTGGTGACTGTACTATGCATTGTGCTTCTGGGCCACCAGTCTTTGTGCCCAGTTGAAGAATAATCGGCAAACGCCTACTCCCTTTTGTGTGTGTGTTAGTCTAAGGATAGCAGAGGGCATACTTAAATAAATGATTAGGATCGACAATGGAAAGGTAAACAGAATCATAATTCATGAGCGTTCCCATTGTTCTCTCCTGACTTGAATTCTATAATCATAAAGCCGCCATAATCATCCATTCAATTCTGCAGGCCCTTATTGAACAGCTACTTTGTACAAGGCTGGGAGATAGGTGTGAAAGATAACACTGAATATTTGTTCAGTGTTCACACTTGACAAAGTGCTTTCATAGACTTAAGAAAAAAAACCCGAGCCAGGACTCGGGAGACCTGATTTCTAGAGTAGCCTCTGCCATTTAATTGAAGTTTGACCTCAGGCTGAATCTCTCTGCTCCTTGTGTAAATACAAGGCTAAGAATCCACGCTTTTTCTGTCTTAGAGGATTTCTGTGTGATGCTCACGTGAAGTGCCGTATTGTTCCACAGACTTACAGGTTTCAGCAAATTACAAAAATGGACTGTAACATGAAAACATTTTTTTAGTTAAACCTATGCTGAAAAAGGCCTTGGAGGTTGCTTAGGGCAGTGACTTTTCCAACTGCGTTTTGGGGGAGACCAAAGGTGCTGTGGACCACCGTGGGGACCAAGGGGAGGGTGAGCAGGAAGGACTTGGGTCCCCGCTGCCCGCCCTCACTTCAGGCTCAGAAGCCAGATTGATCACGTGTGTCTCTGTTACTGAGACCCCTTTAGGTTTTCTCATCTGTGATAATGGATACATGGGTCGCTGTGAAACTTAGATAAGTTCATCAGCATATGGTGTTCAGAACCGCGGTAGGCACATAACTAATGTTGTTGTTAATTTCATGGTCCTCCTTGGAGTTCCTCCTTGGGTCAGAGTTCACTGAAAATAATGTTTGAAAAATCGCTGGCTTCTGTAACTTCTTTATTTTGCAGATGGAACGTTTATAGCCCAGGGAAGCCAGTGTTCATATGAGAACCTGGCACGCGCGCGTGCACACAGACACACATGCACACATGTCGTCAACATCACTAGCATCGCAGTCCTCCATCCATAAGCTGAAGCACCGTTCCCCAGCTTCTGCTGACTTCTCACCTGCTGGTGGACCTTGTGAAGACTGGCTGTGGGCTATTTCTGCGGCTTGGGCGCTTTCTCAGCAGATCTCGCCATCCACGGATCCAACAGCAAAGCTCTCCTGATCGAGAAACCAATGTCCTCAGTCATAGCACTAGTGTTTCCAAATACCCAACAGGTACGAATCTTTGGGATCTGGGAATGAGAAATTGGAATGCCCGAAATCATGTTATTCTTAAAATACTTTAAGCTATGGTTAGCTAAAAATATTGTTTGATAAATAAGAAACAGTTTAATAGTACTTATAAAGGGTGTTACAAGAAATTCAGAAAGAATTTTTACGGACTGGGGGGCAGAACCCCGGCAGAGGCTGGAGCGGGGCGTAGCGAGGCGGCGCCCTGGGCTCTTCAGCACCCCCTACAGGCTGAATCTTCCTGGCGCGAAAATTTTTTAAAAAGAATATTTGCAAATATTCAGGGACTGGAAAGCGCCAGTGGACATTATTACGTAATATTTGAATAACGTAACATTCAGATCTCCTAGCAAGGGTGAAAGTGCCACGCAGAACCAAGAAGTTGCCAAAGGACTTACTTTGCTTCTTCACTTATTTCTTGGAACTCTGCTCATGTGAGTTGGATAAAGTATCGAATGCCTGTAAACATTAATATTTATTTTATCTGCAAGAATGACATTAAGCAGCGTACAAGGTCACACACAAACCGTCAGCAAGACTAACCCAGAAGATTAAGACCCCTTCTCCCACCTGCTCTGGTCCCTAACCTTCAACTCCACGTTGGGGAGGCGTTTCCTGGTCTGCCTTTTTCACCTGACGTCAGGTGATTCCTTCAAATGAGTAATGTCTGCATAGTGACTGCTGAGCTTGAATTCTCAGAAAAGAACTAGAATACTTTTTTTCTCATTTTCCCAATTTCTTGACTGAATTTTTCTCAAGAGTTGGGAAAACTAAATCTCCCGAAAAATACTAGAAAACGAAACACAAATATGGGAGACATGAAAGTCAAGAAAATTGAGATTCCGGGTCACGTGATTGGTACGGACCACAGATGTTACCAGCTTTTGGAGAGGAGGGAGATTGTTGGAAGCCAGTGTGGCTTCTTGGAGGAGGTGGTAACTGAGCTGGGTTTGCAGGATCTGTAGCACTTGAAAAGGCAACGGGGTAGGAAAGAAGCATCTCAAGAAGAGGAGCAACCTGGCAAAGGAGGGAGGAGGGTAAGCCTCAGGGAAGCGTGCATTTCAGCCAAGAAGAGAACGGGGTCGGAGAGGACCCCAGAAGCCATGTGTTAATATCCCAAGGATAGCAATGGATATTTTCCCCCTTGGTTTATTGATTTTTAATTAGGATTTTTAAAATTATAAAAGTAGAAGATGAGAGGAAATTCATATAATGCAGAAGGGTACAGGATAAGAAGAAATAAAAGACCTGAGACTTCCCTGGTGGTACAGTCTTTAAGAATCTGCCTGCCAATGCAGGGGACACAGGTTTGAGCCCTGGTCCGGGAAGATCCCACATGACGCAGAACAACTAAGCCTGTGCAACACAACTACCCAGCCTGCGCTCTAGAGACCATGAGCCACAACTACTGAGCCCATGTGCCACAAATACTGAAGCCCACATGCTCTAGGGCCTGTGCTCCGCGACAAGAGAAGCCACTGCAACGAGAAGCCCACATACTGCAACGAAGAGTAGCCCCACTCGCCGCAATTAGAGAAAGCCCGCGCGCAGCAGCGAAGACCCAACGCAGCCAAAAAATAAATAAATTTAAAAGAAGAAAAAAAAATTTTTAATTGCTTATTAACAGTTAAAAAAAAAAAAGACCCCCATTATCTCTCAGACCCTCAATCCTGATCAGTGTTGTCTTTGAATCTTGTACATGCACATGTAATAAATGGATACCCTTTTCTTTTTCAATGAATGAAGTCACACCAAACAATTGTTACTAAATGCTCTTTTTTTTTTTTTTTTTTTTCCTGCGGTACGCGGGCCTCTCACTGTTGTGGCCTCTCCCGTTGCGGAGCACAGGCTCCGGACGCGCAGGCTCAGCGGCCATGGCTCACGGGCCCAGCCGCTCCGCGGCATGTGGGATCTTCCCGGATCGGAGCACGAACCCGCGTCCCCTGCATCGGCAGGCAGACTCTCAACCACTGCGCCACCAGCGAAGCCCCAGATTTTTTTTTTATTATTAAAAACACTGTTATTGTTTTCTTATTCCTCTACAGCTACTCCCTTTTGCAAGTATGTCTATGGGATAAATTCCTAGAAGTGGAGGGGTTGGGTCATATGATATGGGCATTTAAAATTTTGACAGTTATTGCCCAGTGACCTTCCAGAAAGATTGCCCCAGATTTACATTTCCTGCATTACACGCATAGTGTGTGAGAATGTTTCTTTGCATCCATGGGAAGTACACTGGCTAAGAGGCGGGGCTCTGAAGTTGGTCAGCCTGAAATGAATCATGGGTTTGCCATCTCGTCACTGCAGGACGTTGGGAAAGTTATTTAACCAAAGCCCTTTGTATCTCTGTTTGCTCATTTGAAAACAGGGATAAACAAAGGATCTATATCCTAAGATGGTTATAGCATGAAATGAGGTGATGATCCACATAAAAGCTTAATCAGTGCTGTGCAGTCTATAAGTACTTGAACACATGCAGCCATCTGCAGCAGACCCTGCTGATGCCCTGACCCTATATCCCTTTACCCTCTCATCTCCATGTGTGCTGCAGCCCCCCGCGTTTCTTTGCCTTGGGCTTTGCTGGCTGCCCGGGGCTGCTTCCCTCGCACATGCTCGTTGCCCACCAGAAGGGCTGCGGAATTGACAACCACCCCACCTCCGGGCAACTGTTGGCCAGTGTCTGATGGAAGTGGGTGTGTAGGTCCCCCAGGTCCCCCACCTCTCAGATGAGATAACTCTTGAGTGCTCTGTTCTCCCTCTGCCCACCTCCCTCCAACCCCCACCCTCCCCACTTCCTCAGTGGCTTTAAACTCCAGTCACCCCGGTAACTCGCTCAATTTCCCCTGACCCAACCCCTCCCCTCTCCCAGGTCCTCTCCTCCCCAGGATCCCTCCCAAATCAACTACTTGTACACAAACACTTTCTGAGGATCTGCTTCTGAGAGGTCCAAATTAGAACAGATTTTAAACCTAGTCAATCTGTTTTTTAAAAGAACTTAATGTTTTAATTTTCGTTTCTCTAATGGTGAGTGAGATTGGCATTATTTCATATGTTACTGGCCAAATACATTGCTTTTCTCTGCTATCTGCCTGTTCTTGTACTTTGCTCGTGTATCTATTGGGTTGCTTGTCTTTCCCCTCTTGATTTGTAAGAGCTCTTTGTAAATAATAAAAATTAGCCCTTTGTCTATTCTGTGATGCTGTTTCCCACATTGCCGCTCAGCTTCTGGCTTTGGTTAGGACTTTTTTTTGGACCATACAGAAGTTTAACAGTTTCACGTAATCAACAAGGGGATCAGATTTAAAATAACTGTTTCTTTCCATTCATTTACTGCTTTGGTTTTAGTTCTGCCCATAAAAGAGGCAAGTCTGATGGAGAAAGCCCAATCAGGCCAGAAGGAACCTTGTCAAAGCCCTCTTCTATATATAGATAACAATATATTTATACAGTAATACATATAATAAAATTATAGACCATTATTGATAATAAATTTTATATATGATACACAGTAAAGTTCTAGCATTAATTTCTAATCTGGAATTTCTCACTGGAATATATCCATGAGTGACTGCAGAAATTCTCTGTTCTGTGTGGATTTCTTTCTTGTTTCAAACACCAGGTTTCACAGCAGCAACTTGCTTTTCTCTGTGATCTAGGCTGGCCTGGGTAGAAGTCACTTGCTATATTTAACGTCCATCACAGAGAATTCTTGATTTTTCTGTGTGTAACTTCTCAGAGTTAAGTATTGAGAATTATCACCTGCGTGTCTAAAGTTCCATCAGCCTCTCTTCTTTATATCTCAGGATTTAAGGGTTGGGGTTATTTTCCCCCCTGCCTCCACTGCATCCTGCAGGATGCCTGCAGCGCGGGTTTGAGCTGTTTGCAGCGTCCAGGCCTGCCTCGCTCTGATTTAGCTGTGACTAGGGAGTTGGCTAGACTCCAGGGGTGGGAAGCAGGCATTAGCATACACAGGCAGTGTGCACACGAGTGGCTGCACATGGAGGCACCATGCGGCTTCAGGTGGGAAGCTCCGGAGTGGTTCCAGGGTGGATTCTCTCCATCTCCCTCGGGTCCTCTGTTAATGTCCCCCTTGGCTGAGACAATGGGGTGTGTGTGCGGTGGGGAGCTGCTTCTTAACCATATCCTGATCACTGGAGTGCCACGGGGACTCCAAACTTTTTTTTTTTTTTCATTTATCTAGGTCACCAAATGATACCAAGAAATAGAAAAGCATTTCTTTCTGTTCCTTAACAATGCTATATTTAAAATAGATAACCAGGGCTTCCCTGGTGGTGCAGTGGTTGGGAGTCCGCCCGCCAATGCAGGGGACACGGGTTCGTGCCCCGGTCCGGGAAGATCCCACGTGCCGCGGAGCGGCTGGGCCCGTGACCCATGGCCGCTGAGCCTGCGCGTCCGGAGCCTGTGCTCTGCAACGGGAGAGGCCACAGCAGTGAGAGGCCCGCGTACCGCAAAAATAAATAAATAGATAGATAGATAGATAACCCTTAAGGACCTACTGTACAGCAGTGGGAACTCTGCTCAGTATTCTGTAATAACCTAAATGGGAAAATAATTTGAAAAGAATAGATACACGTATATGTATAAGTGAATCACTTTGCTGTACACCTGAAACTAACACTACAATGTTAATCAACTATACTCCAATATAAGATAAAAATTAAAACAAGAAAAAAATGTCCAGCTCATTCCCACCTCAGGGCATGTCTGCTAGCTGTTCCCCTTTCACGTTATTTAAATATCTGCTCTGATACTCCCGAGTGGCTGCCCTGCCCGTCTCATCTAGATAAATCCCCGCTCCCGCCAAACGCGTGTATTACCTTTCTACGTTATTATTTTTGCTAAGCACTGATGTCCGGCTAGAGTTGTGTTCTTTATTGCCTTGCTCGTTTGTTGTGGTCTCCACGCTAGAAGGTAGGCAGGGACTTTGCACTGGATCCCCGATGCCTGACAGACACACAGTAGGTGCTCTACATTAAGTGTCGGCAGGATTGTCCCTGTGAAAGGAGAGATCCAGGATGTGCAGGGCTGGGAACCGGTACTGTGCCCTCAGGTGGCGGTGGCTTGGGACCTTCTCCTTGGCTGCATGGTCACCGCACCCGGGGAATAGATGGCTTCCAATCTTCAAAGAGGACTGGGGCTCTGCCTAAACTCTGTCCAGGGTGTCACTTGTGTTTCAAATCCCTAGAGGGACATAACTAACGCTGTGTGGTCAGGAGGACCTGGAGGCTGTTCTAGGAAGTGGAGCTAGAAGGACAACACAGAATAGAGAGGATGGAAGGCCATTGGGAGAGGAGAGCAGAGCCTAAGAAGGTGCTGTCGGGAGGAGGGGAAACAGGTCTTCTCCTTGGTAAGGGCCCCAGAGACCCAGCAGGAAGAGTACACAGCCTTGTAGATACCAGCAAACCTTCCCAATGCAGGGGCCAGTCGACACAGGACCGGGACCAGTTCTATGGTCCTTGTAGAACGTAAGGAAACCAGTTCATGGTTAGAATATACTATGTCAAAGACAGCATGAAGAGGTCAAGGGCACTGTGTCATTTTCAGCCTCTCCCCTGATGCCACTCTCTCTGCCTCTGTTTCTTTGTCTCTCTCTTTCTCTGTCTTCATCTCTGTCTGTCTGTCTTACTCTTGCTCCTGATCTCTCTTTTGTGCTCTCTGTGGGTTTTAAAATGTCTGTATCTCTCTCCTTCCGAGACCCTTTTATGATGGATGTGTGAAAGGATGGTTTTGCATACGAGCTCATCGGCAGCCATTTGCGTGGATTCCATAAAATCTTCTTGCCACCAAATCAAATGAAAACCAACCCATAAACTGGGTAGAACAAAAGGGCTCTTTGGACTTGAAAAGGTTAGAGAAGACTGCAGGGGCTGCTACACCGTTCGATCATGTTCAAAGCTGGGGTTTTAATTTAGTTTTCCTATTTACCCTGTAGAAGTTCCTCACTGCTCAGCTGCTAATGCATTTCCAACTGAAATTTTGTAAATTATATTGGGAAACATTCTCAGCGAGAATAGATTGTGCAAGCTCTCATAATGGCTTCCCGCTGCTGCTTCTAACCATATGAGCCTCTTCTGGAGTGATGTGTGTGTGTGGACGCACGTCTTGAAGAACCCTCTCCATTTATCCGCTTGGCTGGCGGCTCTGCGCTCCCTGTACCCGGCTACGAGCAGAGTCAGACTTTCCATCAGCACTAAAAGCTGGCACTTACCCGGCCATCTTGCCAGTGCATCCCTTAGACCCTTCGTGTCCATCTTTAATCAAATCACTTCCCCCACAAGTCTATGGGAGGATGACATGGCTCTCCTGGAGTACAGCACTGCCCGTGCCATTCCTCTGCTCTAAAGACGCCTGCAAAGGGAATTCCCTGGCGGTCCGGCAGTTAGGACTCCACGCGTCCACTGCAGGGGGCACGGGTTCAATCCCTGGCCAGGGAACTAAGATCCCGCATGCCGCACGGTACCGACAAAAAATAAAAGAAAAATAAAGACGCTTGCAAAATAAAATCTTTTTTAGTATGGTAAATTATTCAGATTTTTGGAAGGTGATTTGGTAGCATCTACCAGGGTTTAAATTGCTTATATCATTTGATCTAATAATTCTACTTCTAGTAACTGTTCCTACAGAAATCCTGGGACACAGTTGTGAAGACACAGGCATAATAAAGGTTAATAATATACTGTTTATAAAAAAATAAAATAAAATCTTTTTTTAAGCAAGGTATGTAAGGTTATCCAAAATGTTGACCCCAATCTATTTTCCTAACAATATATGTTCCTACTCCCTCTTCACGGATAAAATATACCTCATCTGTTCTCACCTCTCTCTGCTTTCACGCTAGACGAAGGCCCATCTCTCACCTGGACAAATGTTTGGCTTTCCTACCTGGCTTCTGCTTTGATCTTTGTCCCACTACCTCTCCCCTCACACACACACACACACAGACACGCTTCACCTTCAGAATCAAATGCAAACCCCTAACTATGATCTACCAGGCCCTTTGTAATCATTCTCTAGCTGCTTTTCTCAAACATTCAGGCTCATGTGAACAGCCCCTGCCCCCGCCCCCCCACCCCGACACTAACCCCCCCAGGGCCTTTTATTTGCTGCTCCCTCCACCTGGAACCCTCCTTCCTTAGATAGTGTGTGGCCGGACACCTTAATTCGTTCAAACTTCTCCTCAAATGTCATCTCAAGATGTCTTCCCTGTCCGCTTGATTTATGGTATAAAAGTATCTATTTATTGTTGTCTCTCCCCACGTGGCAGAGAGAGCCCCCAAATCCATCCTTCACCTCTCCCTTTCAGTAACAAAATCCCCAAGTTTTAGCTGGGTAGAATGGTCATCCAGCTGGAGACTACATTTCCCAGCTTCCCTTGCAGCTAGATGTGACCATATAACTAAGATTAGCCCAATAGGATGTGAGCAGAAGTGCTGTGTGCAACCCTCAGGTCAGACCCCCTAAGGGCGCTGCCTGCCCTACACTTCCCTCTTCAGCTGTGAGCATGTGAGTGATAACACCATGCCAGGGGCTGGCAGAGCCGGTGGGAGGAAACTGGGTGTGCTACTGGATGGCTTGAGGGGCTAAGCCACATGCCTTCCCCACCCCCAGGGACTTCAGTGAGAGAGAAGCAAACCTGTCTTGTGAAAGCATTGTTACTTAGTTTCTGAGCCAATTTTAGTCATGGACTAAAGTGCACCTGTGAATAGTCAGCTCCAAGCAAGCAGGGACCAGTGACTGTCACACAGTAGGCCCCAAATAAGTATTTGACGGCTGGAGTTGTGGAATGAAGGGGGGAACGAGGAAGTGTCTGGGGCTCAGGAATGGCAGAGAATAAGGCAGTGACTTACAGGCAAGCATTCCTCTGCCCTACTGGCACCGTGGACGCCTGTGGTCAGGACAGGAGAGCCCTGGATTGGGGGCCAGGAGCCTGCCCTGGGCATCGCTGCCTCCCAGCCTGGGCAGCTTCTGAAGCTCATCACCCTTCTAAGTCTCAGTTTCTCCTACTGTAAAATGGAAACCATGGCAGTCGTTCAGTTTCCATCAGGAAGACGCAGAGGCAGTGAGGTGTGGGCTCCACTCGGGAAGCCCACCACTGCCCCTTGCGGGAAGGGCTGTCATTGTGGGATCAGGATTCGTAGGCATCACCCAGAGCTCTGCACACCACCAAGGTGCTTCCTACGACACCCTGCAGGGAATTCCTTCCAGCTACCACCCACCTCGCAGGCTCCGCCTCTACACAGAGTGAAAGCTGCCTAGCTGCAAGGGAGCGGCAGGGCTTGATCCAGCCAGGAGAGGAGAAGAATCTGGTGGAACTCAGGGTCGTTCCCTCTTTGCTTAGCTCCAGAGGGGAGAAGAAAGCAGGCAGCATGCTGACACAGTCTATTTCCCCATGCCTTATTGCGGAAAACAATAGAGCTGGCAAGCTGGTAGAGGAAATACACATGAGCGGCGCACCGGGAGCCAGGTTCCAACCTCTGAGCGGGTGGCTCGTCTGGCTCGTCTGCATCTCAGTAAGAAGCAGGGGGGTTTCATTCATTTACCCATCTGTGGGCGTAGGAGCACATCCACTCCGAGAGCAGCCAAATGACTTTCAAGAAGGTTTTCTCAGTCATTCAGCAAGCCAGTATTATGCACCTATTGCATACCCTGCACTGTGCCAGGTACGCTGAAAGACAAGGTAAAGAGGAAGGGAAAAAGCTTTTACTGAGTGTACTTTGGGTGAAAAATCTCACGCCAGACTTTGCATGCATTTTCTTGTTTTGTCGCCAAGGCACCCTGATGAGATACACGGTATTTTTTTTTTTTTTTTTTTTTT
>NW_020173491.1:2686029-2700515 GCF_003031525.2 Neophocaena asiaeorientalis asiaeorientalis | reverse complement strand
GTTGCAGAGCACAGGCTCTAGACACGCAGGCTCAGTGGCCATGGCTCACGGGCCCAACCGCTCCGCGGTATGTGGGATCTTCCCGGACCGGGGCACGGACCCATGTCTACTGCATCGGCAGGCGGACGCTCAACCACTGCGCCACCAGGGAAGCCTGAGGTACACGGTATTTTTACAGAGGATAAGGTTGAGGCTCAGAGAAGTTAAGCAACAGACCCAAGGCCACACAGCCAGGAAGAGGTGGAGCAGAGGCAAGGCGCTGGCTCCTAAGACCATCTTCTTTTCCACAGCAAGTTCCCACACTCCCAGAACTGGCTATGAGTCATTTCTAATAATAGTAACAATAATAATTGTTATTATTGCATTGTCTACACTAAACATTGTTATTTGGAATATAACATATATACAAACAAGTGTATTCATTAAGGTGCATTTTCACAATGAATTCTCACAAATGATTTTCACAAATCGGCACATCCCTGAAACCAGCATCTGATCAAGAAACAGAATATAAAAGCACCCACACAACCGCCTCCACCCCATTTCACTGATGCTTTCATCTCTCAGGGGAGCCACTCTCTTGACTTCTAACAGCACGGATTAGTTTTCAACTTGATATCAATGGAATCACACAGGATGCACTCTTCTATGTCTGGCTTCTCTCACTCAGCATAACGCTTATGAGCCTCTTCCGTGCTGCAGTTGTGGGCCTTTCATCCTCGAAGTTGTATAGTATTCCTTTGTGTGAATACACCACCCGCTACTTATGTATGTTCTGCTAATGGGCACGGGGGTGCTTTCCAGTTTGGTGCTGTTACAAATGGTGCACCTATGAACACAAACATCTCAGTACACGTCCTCCAGTGGACACACGGATAACCTCCTTTGGATGTACACCTGAGAGGAATATGCTAAGTGTCTTGCAGGCAATCTTTCCCTGTGTTCCCACAGCGACTTGATGAGCTGGTACAATTTTTAGCCTAATTTTACACATGAACAAGCTAAGGCTTGTAGTGATGTTCCAAGGTCCCCCAGGTAGAAAGCAACAGACCACATACGACCCCAGGTCTCTGACTTCAGGGCTTAATTTTTTTTTTTTTTTTTTTTTTTGCGGTACGTGGGCTTCTCACCGCTGTGGCCTCTCCCGCCGCGGAGCACAGGCTCCGGACGTGCAGGCTCAGCGGCCATGGCTCAGGGGCCCAGCCGCTCCGCAGCACGTGGGATCTTCCCGGACCGGGGCACGAACCCGTGTCCCCTGCATCGGCAGGCGGACTCTCAACCACTGCACCACCAGGGAAGCCCCAAGCCTGAATTTTTAACTACTGCACTGTGCAATGACATTCTGTGCCTCAGTTTCATCATCAACGAGCTTAAAAATCCCCAAATAGACAAACAAGACCCACCTTAAGAGAGGTGGTATAGCGGGGTAGTGGCTAAGAGCACAGATGCTGGAGCTGACTGCCTGGGTGTAAGTCCCAGCCTCACCACTGGCCAGCTGTGTGACTTGGGACAAGTTGCTTCATCTCTCTGTACCTCAGTTTCCTCCTCCGTAGTGCTCGTGAGGACTAAATGTGTTGATGCATTTAAAATACCTACAGCATGCCTGGCATTGGCAAAGACACAATAAATGTTGGCTGTTATTAATACCGTGGGGCAAGTAACACTACACAGCTACTGAACAAAACAAAATAGCCCTAAAAGTAGGGCTATTGACATTGTGTGGTTTACACCAGATTATTACAGCTGGAGGGGATCTCGGTGGCCTTTGAGTCCAAAGTGCCCACTTTACAGAGGGGAAAGCTGAGGCTGGAGGAAGTGAAGGTCTTACTCCAGGACATAGCCAGTTAAAGGGAGGGCAGGGCCTCGCTGACCTACTGGGCTCTCGCACGACAGCCCACGACCCTGTAAGACTAGCAAAGGCTCCAGTTTTGCTCCATTGGAAAGCTTTTAAATCAACAGCAGAATTCTTCAACCTCCTTTCCCCCTCCAGCCATTGCTCTTGGTCCTCCCTGAAAATCTTGTCAAGAGAAGCCTTCCAGCGAGGGTGAGTAATTCCTTCTGGTTTCCTACGCACTTTTCCAGTGTATTAGCCCTAAAAATCTTGCTTCAGAAACTGGTCAACCAGGACAGTTGGTCCTCATTCCCAGCCCATTGCCTGGCTGTTTTACTCAGTTTCCCTGGAGTTAACAATTCTATGAGTCTCTGTGCTTCAGGGAGCTGCCTCGTAGGAAACTGGGGAGCCAACCGTTGAATTGAAGCCGTTCTTTTCCGAAAGGACCTAAGTGCTACCCTTTCAGAGAAGAGTGGACAGAAAATGCAAACAATTTCCAGAATATGGAGGTGGACATCTGAGTGTCTGGATTTGGCGTGAGAGTTTTAGCTGACGACTAGCTTGCGTGTTGAACATCAGCTGATGGTCACGCCAAATCGATAAGAATGATTGTGCGTGTTGACGTACAGGCGTACACACACATGCTTGGTTACCTATTTTGTTCACCGCTGCCCCCCAGGCTACATAGAATAGAAACTTAGCAAATTCTCATCAAATGACTGGGAACGTATGCTTTGAATGTTCAAGGACTATGTCGAGATCCACTAGAAGAGCAGCAGAATTGCAATCAGACTGGCTTCTATTCATTTTCAAGGAGCTCGAATGCAAATGCCAACAGGAGTCTGTAGATAATATAAATAGTGAAAGAGGGAGATTAGCCCACAGGAACTGGGGGTCCCCAACTCTATCTACAGGGGGCAGCCTCTACTGACTTCCAGTGTCTACTGCCAAATAGCAAATCTGTATTTTTTTTTTTAGGGGAAGGGGGTCAAGTTTTCTGATTTTCAAATGTTGGAAGCTAATAAAAAACACAAACCAAACCAGACAAAAAATACTGCGTGTGCCAAATAAAACAGAACCGAGGGCTGTGCTAGGTTCTCAGGCCCCTAGGTTTGCAACCTCTGGCTTTTGAGTTATGGAAGCACGGGCACATCACAGAGCCTCCCCAAGCCTCAGTTTCCTCAGCTGTAAAATGACGAGGCCGCTCCCTGCCCTGCTTTGCTGTCCAAGTGCTGTGAGGCACCCGTGTGAATGCACAGGTGAGACGCTGTCACTCTGTGAGTGGTGATGACTCAGCATTCTGTAGGTAGCGACATCCTTATTGATGCATGTACATTTCACCTGAAAGTTGTAGCGTGCCTCCCACAAAGTCAGCCGCTACCAGGAATATTATTCCTTCTCCTTTTCTGCCTTTCCGTAGAAACGTGGAGCTGATAGCTTTAGGTGGTAAATATAGCCCTGGCTTCGAAAGGGGCTGTTTTGATGACGTTAGAATTCTTCTGAATTTAAAACAAATCCACCCAGTCAATGGAAGGAGGGAAACTTTATAGTTTTAGTGGGGCCCAGCCTCCTGGGTCTGCGTGGGAGCCGACGGGTGTTGGCAGACGCATCAGTCAGGGTTCAATCTGAGAAGCAGGACCCACTATGAGATGTGTCTGTTGCAGGGATTCGAGGTGACACATGGCGTTGGGGGGCTGGCTAAGACGCCTCTGGCGGGCTGTTCTCCCACATCTGATGCTGGAACTCGCCCTCAGGGTAGCAGTTGGGAAGGGAAGAAGGATAAAAAAGTCTGGAGAGCAAGAACGAGCTGGGACAGCAGCCGGAGCTGGCGCCCTCGGGGACAGACGGAAATCTTGTCTCTGATTTTGGTGGGGTGGGCTCGTGCAGAGATGCTGAAGGAAGATGCAGGGGAAGGTGGAGCTGTGCAGGCCCAGCTGCTGCTTCATCCCACTTTGTTGAGCCAGGAGATGAGGCTACAAAATGCCTCCCTTCTACCCTCCAGATCTCCCCCAAGTTGCCCCCTGGGGCCCACTCCAAATGCAGCTCTAAAGGGAAGAGAATTCTGCGGATTGCAGTTGAGCCTGGCTAAGCCCACACCTTACAAAGCCACCACGGCAGATAAGGTGGGATTAAATTATGCCAAACAAGGGAGAATTTTTTATCCCAGTGATGGGGCTGGAAGCTTGGTGGTTGACACCAATGGCTGCTTGTTCTGAAGACTAGAGATTTGGGTTTGGGCCAACTGGCCACATCTAGCAGGTCTCTAGATAGGGAGAGGCAAGCCTCAGAGCAGAGGGGTGGTGGGCTGAGGGCTTCCACAGTGCTATGGTCTGCATATTTGTGTCCCCCTAAAATTCATGTGTTGAAATGCTAATGCCCAGTGTGATGGTATTAGGAGATGGAGCCTTTGGGAAGAGCTCAGGTCATGAGGGCAGGGGCCTCGTGAAGAGGATTAGGGATCTTATGAGAGACCCCACAGGGCCCCCTAGTGCTTTCCACCAAGTGAGGATAGGACAGGAAGTCTGCAGCCCAGAAGAGAGCCTTCACCAGAACCCAAACACCCAACCATTAGGGACTTCCAACCTCCAGAACTGGGAGAAATCAAATTCTGTTGTTTCTAAGCCACCCGGTCTGCGGTATTTGTTACAGCAGCCCAAACAGACTAAGGCATACAGTAACCTGTCTATCCCGAGTCTCTAAGGAGCTCACGAGAAGAGAAGAGGCCTGGTTCCTGCACCAGGGGTGTGTGACACAGGGAAAAGAGCCTTGTCAGGAGGGAGATGGCGGGTAGCTGGGGTGTCACGTCTGAGCACGCCTCACAGGCTGGAAGTGGAAACACAAACAGGTCTTGATAAAGCAGGGGGCACCCAGGGCGCCCAACTTTTCAGAAAGACTTTGAAGAAGAGGGTCATGGGGGGCTTTATTCACACGTGCAACAAATGTTCACTTCCTGACAGACAGCATGCAGGCCCAAGGGGGGTGGTGACAACGTCTAAAACTTGGTCACCACCTGGAGAAATGTGTGTGTGTGAGAGAGAGCAAATCACGGTCAACAGACAGCAGCCTGTTTCAGAGCTAAGGATCGGTGAGGTGAAAAACATAAACGGAACAAAACGAAGTGGCCTTTATATAGCATGTTATGACAATTCTCTCCTTCTCACAGATCGCCCATGATCACCTCGCCCAGCGTCCAGCCTCCCTCAGCCCCTCGGCTCCTGATGGAGAGGCAGCTTGCCCGTGGGTTCCATGCTGAACCCCCCAGGTCCCCGCTTTTTGTGAGGGATCTGAGTCAAGAGGCGCTGAGAGCTGTGAGGCAAGGGGGTATTAACCACGGGGCTTGAAGCAGAAAGGCAGGCTGTTGGAGAAAGTGTCACCTTGGGCCACGCGTAGGCTGATGTGTGACGGGAAACTACTCACAAGAGAGCCAGCACGGGGCAGAGCCTCTTCCCGGAAAGGGAAACCTCCCCCTCATGCCTTCCCACCCGGAAAGATAAATCAGCCTCGGGACCACCCAACCCCTGTGAGATAGCTCTTCTTTGCAGACACCTCTGGATCCCTGGACCCTCATAATCATCCCCATGCCCCTCATTCCCTTCCCTTGAGCTAAGTGAGGAGAAGGTCTATGACTTCAGCCACGGCTCCTTGATGAGAGTAAAGCTACTCTTCTAACCTCAGCCTGTTCTCACCACAGCCCTGGCAAGTGGAAAGCATCCTCCCTTTTCCGACAAGCAAACGGAGAAAAGTCGAGTAACATGGCCAAACACAGCCAGGAGTCGGGGGAGGGGGGAACCTGAACTCCTACCCAGGCCTCAGGACCACGAAGTCTTTGCTCTCCTTCTTTACCAGTGGTTCCCTCCAAGGTCCAGCAAGCTTAAGGCCTCTAAGGAGGCAGATGGAATTTGGGTCTTCCCTCTTGGGGATGAAGAGAAGATGCTGAATGAGGCTGGGGAGTGTGGTGAAAGCAGAGGCCTGTGGGCTCATGTGAGACTCAGGAAGCTCGGCTTCCGCTTCTGGCATGCTACGGGGAAGGGAAGGGAGCTCACCTGTGTGAACCGTGCCCAGGGCCTCTGAAAATGAGGTGACAATTCTGAACAGACGCTGGGAGCCTTTGGACCAACTTCCTGGTTCGCGCTCCCATCTTTCCATGGAAGGGGAACAGACTGGGTCCTCACATCTGCTGACGGGCTGTTTAGAAAGAGTGACAGTTAAGTAAGTGAGCCCTGGTTCTGAAAGAGGCAGAAAACAAATGACCCAAAGAAAATCTTCATGTCCTTATTAACTCCCTTTTGGGGATTTATTTTAAGGAATGAATCCTTAAGAAGAAAAGAAGAACACTACGTGCAAAAAGATGTCTGCGGTGGAGGTGTGTGCCACCCCCTCTCTGGGCTCTGCTTTCTGGTCTATAACATGAGGGACGGGAGCCCGTGCAGCCACAGGCCCTCCTCGACGAAGTGACAGTGCCAGGCTAGCGCCCAGAGGCCCATCCTCCATCCACGTACTGCCCCAACCCTGTCCAGGAAGACGGCCTCAGGCTTCTCAGACCTGGGGCCCCGCCTGCCTGAGTCACGCTGGGACACTGTGGTCACCTGCACGAGGCCCGCGGCCTCCCGCTCTGCCTGGTTTCCTGGGCCACAGCCTCAGGGGCAGCATTTGTGGACTTTAAGCGTGCCAGATACTTCCCTGCCTTGGGGCATTCCTCTCTACAATCCCCTTGGCCGGGAACTTGGATGGCTCCTTCCAAAACACCACAGACTGGATGGCTTTGACAGCAGGAATGTATTTTCTCGAAGCTCTGGAAACCGAAAGTCTGAGCTCAATGGGTCTGCAGGGTTGGTTTCTCCTGAGGCGTCTCTCCTTGGCTTATAGACACCACCTTCTCCCCGTGTCCTCACGTGGTCTTTCCTCTGTGTGTGCACATCTCAGTGTGTCCAAATTTCCTCTTCTTAGAAGGAAAGCACTCAGATTGGCTCATCCAAGGCCTCAGTTTTACTTAATCACCTCTTTAAAGGCCCCATCTGCAAATGCAGACACACTCTGAGGTACTGGGGGTCAGAGATTCAACAGGAATTTGGGGGAAACACCATTCAGCCAATAACACCACCCCTCAAGCTTCTTCTCGAATGTCATTTTCCAGGAGTAGCTCCACATAGAGACGTGCAGTTGGCTCCCTGTTGGGGGAGGCTTGTCTCAGGGGGGCTGACACCAGCCCAGCTCTGCAGCCAAGCTGTGTGCCTAGCACAGAGCTGTGTCTGTCTGGGACAGGAGAGCCTTTCCTTTGCCAAAGACACCACCTGCTTGTGAAGTCACACGCCGAGGGGCCGCGTCTGCCCAGATGGGAGACCTTTTTCTAATTCTTCTAAAAGACACCGCGTAGGCAAGTGGGAACAGTGCTTGTCCCCTGATCCACCCTGCCGCCTGCATCCCCTCCGAATTCACACCCCAGTATTTTGCTTGTTTTCTTTAGTGCACGGATAACAACCTGTTCTGGTGGTTTCGTGTTTTGTTTTTCAGAAGGACCTTGGCTTAGTCAGTGTCACAGCCTGAGCCCCTCACGCTCAGCCCGGCATGGGAGTAAATATCCATCAGAGGAAGGAAAGTGCCGACCGACTCTTCCCACTGCCTCCTGGCAGGTGCTGGCATGCTCTTTGCTTCCTTGTCTCCCAGGTCTGATGAGCTCATGCCTGAAGGCAAGGGCAGGGGGTAGGAGAGCCAGGAGGCTTTCCAAGGAATGGGAGACAGGTTCAGGGGGGCCAGGCGGCTGCTGGCTGGCCTGAACCCCAGCTGATGGAAATGCTGAGTGAGATGGAAAAACGGGAAAACTTCTCGAGCGGAGAGGAAGCAGCTGAGTGAGCCTTGGAGACACATAAGGTGCGCTTATGGGGGAGAGTGGAAGAAAGCACAGGAGCCCGTGAAAGAGCCCACAGTCTGCCTAAAGACGCCACGGAGGCCGAGCCAGCCCCAGATTGGTGGGAAGCGTGTAGGGCCCAGGCGGAAGAGCCGTGCATCTGTGAGAGCAGCCCATAATACCTGCAAGGCCAGCGTGTAAATCACTCACACGGCTGGCAGGTTGCAGAAGACATTACCCTCTAAGGAAAATTGTTTCCTGACCCACTGGTTCATCTATTTCAGGGTGTTGTTCTTGGAATAATGGCAGGCATATAACTTGCAAAACACGATCTGAGTATTTTTCTTGAGGCCTGCTGAAAACCAGAGCCTCCGAATTCCCTTTTCCTGCTAAGGATTGCCCGGCCTGGTCACTAAAGCCTAGAGGAACATTGAGAATTCCTTTCCTTAGCTCAGTGGGCCATTGTAAATCCAGGGTGATAGCTTTCCTCGCAGGTGGACATATTCATTTTTTGGGTTGTCGTTAGGTCACCCGAAGTCCTGGGAAGTGGCCTATTGTTCAGAGTTGGAAGGCAAAGGCGCAGAAGGAATGACATTCTTATTAGAGGTTTGATGAATGAAATGCAATAATGAAGTTTCTTTTGTTCTTGCCTCTGGGGCCCACAATTGTTAATCTATAACTTGCTATATGGATTCAAACTTATTAATCATTTTAAAACAAAATTCTCTGTAATGACTGAGATGGAAAATGAGGCCTTGATGAAATAAAATGTCAGTCTGGCCCGATTTTCCTCCCCGGTGGAGGCAAAGTGGCAAATTCTAGAGTTCCGCCCACCCCCCGCCCCGCCCCCAGAGAGGGTTTGGGGGAAACAACACGGGCGAGACGGGAGAAGGCTGGGAGATTCACGGGTGAGGGTGTCATCCTTGCCCCATGCGCAGGTGTGAACACGGCCTGTGGCTCCAGGTGAGACCTTTGGTTTCGCCATGTTGGTGTTGGCGGTTGCTTCCCGGGAAGGCAGGCCCTTGTCCGCTTCCCACCTGGTTTGCTGCCCAGACTAGAAGCTGGGCTGGAAAGGGTTCGGCCTTTCTGGCCAGAGCTCATCATGGGAATTCTAATTTCTTATACCTATACAGCACTTTAAGATTTGTAGACTGTTTTTATAACCATGGCCCCCTTTGACTTCACAGCATTCTTGGGAGGTGAGCAGGTCTGGGTTGATTATCCCCATTAGAGAGGTGAGCAAACTGAGGAAGAGAGAGGCAAAGTGACTTGGCCAGATCACCGAGCGAGGACTCCAGCCCAGGCAACCCTGTACGTCCCGCTGTGCGCCACGCTGGGCCCATCCAGGGGGGTCCAGGCCTCAGGGGAGAACATCCAGGGGTTCAGACCCTGGGAAAAGAAAATGGATCTGCTTCTCTTTCCAATAGGAGTGTGCAGTGAGAAAGTCCCAGCCCAGACGATTTGTGGAAGGGGTATGACTTTTTTGGTTTATTGTATGTTCCCCAGTAGAATGTGAGGCCCATGAACTCAGGGAGATGGTTCTGTTCTGTTCACTCTTGTTTCCTCGGCACCTAAAAAGTGCTTAGCGCACAGTAGGTGCTCAATACGTATTTGATAAATGAATTCACGAATAGGAAATGAATGAAGCAATCTATCTCAGGACCCAAGGTCCCCTTCTCTGGGCACCACCTCGTATCCATCCTCTGGACCCGCAGACCCTTCCTGGCTCTTTCCTCTCTGAGAGCGTCTGTGTCCAAGGACCAAGGAGTCCTTTTTAGAGAGCAGATTCAGTATGTCTCAGCCACAGGCCATCCTGGAGAGAGAAGAGATGTCCCATGCCCTACTGTTCAGACAGTCTTGTCTCTAATTCTTCAAAAAAAAAAAAAATCAGCAACATATTGGTTTGTCTTCTTTTGGAATAAAATAAATCAACGAATTCACAATTATTCTGAAAATCTGATTGGAGCAGTGCCTCTGTGCCGGGCCCTGGACTCGACTCTGCAGATGCCACAGCGAACACCCGGGGCCACTCACTCACGTGTAGGACCTCTGAGGGCACAGGGGAGAGTGCCGGGGCCACCCACCAGGCCAGCCCCGTCCCCAAAGTTCCAGTTGTTACTGCTGCATAGCTATCTTAAGTTTCGTGGGATAAACCAACAGCTGCCATTTATTATTATTATTGCCATTGTCATTATCATTATTATTTCAGGGCTCTGGCCTGCGGCCCCTCATGCAATGGCAGTCAGATGGTGGCTGCAGTCACCCTGAAGACTTCTCCTCTCTCATCTGATGGGTAAAGGGGGCTGTTGCGTGGAAACTGTGAGGGGTCTCCACGTGGCCTGGGCTTCCTCACAGCATGACGAACAGAATCAAAGAGGAAGTGTCCCAAGAGAGACCCAGGTGGAAGCAGGGTCCCCTTCTGTGACCTAGGAAGTCACGTAGGGTTGCCGCCACCGTACACTGGTTGACGTCATCACGAAGGTCCATTTGGGACAAAGGGAAAGGACAGAGGTTCCACCTGGGTGGGGGAATGGCAAGGCCTCACTGTAGCAAGAGTGTGTAGGATGGAAAAAATTTGTTGGGGTTGTTCTGGGCAGTGAAGCTTGCCAGCCTCACAGATCCTGGGGTGGAAGACGGACTGGGACCCTTTTCTTCCTTTTTCCTCCGTCTGTCCCTCCCTCTTGTCTGCCCTATTCTCTGAGACACGTTACAGCTGCCAGGTCAGCCCTGCAGCCAGGAGGCATGGAGATCCCGGCTCCTCAGCTGTCAGGTCAGAAATAGGATAGGGTAGACCCTGCCTGCCTGAGGTGATTGCTGTGATGAGCAGGGGTTGGCAGAAAAGACAGAATATTCGGTCTGACAAGCTGGGAGTGAATCCAAGTTCCTCCTTCCTAGCTCTCTGTCCTCAGGACAACAACACTAATATTTAAATATTTTTTGTTACTGCTTTTTGAGTACTTTCCAGGATCAGGCCCTGACTAAAGCTTTTCATGTTTATTTTCCTACTTAAACCTCACAACAATCCAATACCCAATAGATGGGTATCAATATACCCTTTTTCGATTAAGAAACTGAGGCTCAGAGAGGTTAAGTCATTTGTCTAAGGTCACACAGGTAAGTGGAAGAGCTGAACCTAGAAACGAGCTCATCTGCCTCCTTGGAGTTTAAGCTGTTATTCCACCTCCCTGTTTACTTAAATCACAAAATGCCACAGTTCATCATCCAGGACAAATAAGACTTCTAACACCAACCATACAGGCTCGTTCTGAGAGCAGTCTTGGAGAGTGGCATCACAGTGGATGTTGGTTGGGGCAGCCTGACTCTGTGTCGGATACGAAGGGGAGACCAATCTAGCAACGGCTTCAGATCCCTTATAACCAAGACTCCACAGCCTTCGGAACAAGCAATTTCCAGATGTTTTGCCAGCTCTCTGCTGCCTGCCCCCTACCCCCTCCCTCCCTCTCCTCCCGCAGCCTCTATCCCTCTGTCCTCTGGGTTTCCCAAACCTGCAGGGCTTGCAGCCTCCTCGCTGCTCCCACCAGCTGAAGAAACAGCCGGGGAAAGGCGACAGTTTTACAGGGGAAGTGCCGTGTTGAGAGAGCCGTATTTGGGAGGTCCCTGACGCCAAGTCAGAATAACAAGTCTGATGTTTCTTTTGGTTTTCCTGACTTTTCTTTCTTCTTTAGAGCTGATGAAATAAGAAAAAAAACACAAGCAGGAACGCTTATAGGTGTAAGTGTGTGTGTTGGCAAGGGGGCATCCTTTGCAACTGGGTGAGCCTGAGTTTTGCCTGAGTCCTTGAGAGGGGTGTGCTGGGAAATTCACAGTAACTGGTGGCTTCCGTGGCTCCAGCATTGCCCCCCTCACCCCCATCAAAATCCAAATCCTTGCTCAGAACCCTCCAATGCCTTCCCACCTCCACCATCGTAACACCTAAAGTCCTCACCCACCGTAGCTAGCTACTAGGTCAGGTTTCTCCATCCACCTCCTGGACCTGGCTAAGCCTCCTCCAGGCCACCCCAGACACAATGAACTTCCTCTTTGTCCATCTTCAAACCCTCCAAGCTCATTCCTTCCTCGGGGATTTTACACTAGAATTCCCTCTGCACCACCCCTCACCCACCCAAGCCATCTTTCATGTGACTCCCTCTGCTTTTCTGTCACCTCCTCCAAGCAGCCCTCCCTGACCACTGTGTCTAAAGTAGCCACGCCTACTCCACCCATTTCTATCCCCTTACTGTCTTTTCTTTTCCTTTATGGCTCTTATGTTTGTTACTACCTGAAATTATGCTACTATTTGTTATGTCTGTCTCCCCTCCAGCTAGAATTCTTGGGGCAGATACAGTGTCTGTCTTGTTCACTTTTGTATGTCCAGCATCAGGAACAGAGCTGGAACATGACAGGATCTCAATAAATATTTGGTGAACAAACGGATACATGAATGAATGAATGAAATGTTCTTTCTGGAAACTGACTAAGGTTGTATAAAGGAATCAAGTCAATTCTCCCAGAAGAGGGGGCACCGCAGGAAGTCCCAGGGGAGGGTGGGGATAGGCAGGTAAGGCATAGAGAGCAGGGGCAGCTCTGCAGCCCCGCTGATGAGGACCTGCACTGAGCTGGGTGGCCACAGTGCATTGGGGGGTGGGGTTCGGGGGCTCAACTATTTCTGATGCCACACCCAGTCTTCAGCTGCAGGAGAACTGCAGGCATTAGGGATTGAGAGTCAGACTCAAGTTTTGCATCCCAGCTCTGCAACTTCCTAGATTTGTGCCAGTAGAACAGTTAATTAACCACTCTGAGCCTCAGTTTCTCCTTCTGTAAAGTGGAGCTAGCAACAAAGTAGCTCTTGTGAAGATCAAAGAGCAGGTGCATGAAAACTCTTGCACTCAGCATTTTATCAGTTCATAGAGGTGACCATTGTATGTGTGGCCTCGGTCCTCTGAGAAAGTCCCGTCCAACACCCAAGCTCCATCTCCACCTGAGAGTGCGGATTTGCTCATCAGAATATGTTTTACTTTCCTTT
This sequence comes from Neophocaena asiaeorientalis asiaeorientalis, assembly GCF_003031525.2. Lineage (NCBI taxonomy): Eukaryota > Metazoa > Chordata > Mammalia > Artiodactyla > Phocoenidae > Neophocaena > Neophocaena asiaeorientalis. The sequence goes on along the minus strand of NW_020173491.1, from coordinate 2,687,816 downwards.
CATATTTTACAAGAGTTTGCTTGCTTTAAGGGAAAGGCACAGACCTGGCTTAGAACACCTAGGTAGGGTCCTGGCTCTGCTCTGTGGCCTTGGATCTATCACTTTGCACATCTGACCGCCTTCCACGTCGGCACTGAGATTAGCAATGGTCTCTGATCCCTCCACCCACACACACCTACCAGGTTGCTCTAAGATATTTCGTCTTTCATGTCTAAAATTCTGTATCTTTCATTGGATCTTAATTGTAGGTTTACTTCCATGAACTATAAATTGCTGTATATATTTTTCCGTAAGTAAGTGTATCTATTTATGGAATTCCATAGATTTATCTATAAGGAGACAATAATGATGAAGACTGTGTTTAGACAAGATAAATTCAAATCCTGGCTCTGCCATCTCCCAGGTGTGATCTTGGGCAGGTGGCCTTCTCGCCACCTCTGTTTCCATCATCTTAAAATGTGAAAGCAATAAGACCCATCTCGCAGATTTGAAGAGTGACAAAAAGCATATAAAGTTGTACACCAGCGTTCACAAAAGCATCATCCATAATAGCCAAAGGGTGGAAACAACCCAAAAGTCCACTGACGGATGAAGGGATAAACAAAAAATGTGGTCTATACATACAATGAAATATTATTCAGTCCTAAAAATGAGGGAAAATCTGACACATGCTACAACATGGAAGAGCCTTGAAAACATTTGCTAAGTGAACAAAGCCAGACTCCAAAGGACAAATACTGTATGATTCCACCTGTACGAGGTATTAGAGTAGACAAATTCATAGAGACAGAAAGTCGAATGGTGGTTTCCAGAGGCTGGAGAGGGGGAAATGGGAGTTATTGTTTAATGGGTACAGAGGTTCAGTTTTGAAAGTGAGAAAAGTTCCGGAGATGCATGGGGGTGATGGTTGCACAAAAGCGTGACTGGAATTAATGCCACTGAATTGTACACTTGAAAATAGTCAAAATAGTACATTTTATGCTGTGTACAATTTACCACAATAAAAAATAAATTAAAAAAATATATACTTACCACAGTGCCTGGCATGATGAATGTTAGGTTTTTTAAAAAAAAAAAACACCTAAAATAAGATGCACTTTTCAGGGACCGGTGATGTTAACATGCTTTATAACCGCAATGTGCCATCAAAATATATGGCGTTCCCACCACACCGTACCTGCCAAGTGTGTTCCCCGGATTTTCTGCTGGAATAGACCCAATGTGACAGCCATTCCTAGAAATGTTTCCTTTCCCACCACCGCCCCGCACATCAGCCTCTCGATTTTTCTGCTGAAGGGCCGTGGATGCCTCTGTAAACTCATGCAGATGGGCATTTCGGCAACTCACTATTTACAGAAAACCAGGAACGACTCACACTCTAATTTGCTGGTCTGGGGAGTCCGGATTTTCATGACTTGTTGGATGTTGTGTTGCAAGGCAAGCTTCAGCGGCATTAAGTTTTGGTGGGGCAGGAGAAAGGGTTTTGATCTGGGGCCCACATCCCACAGGCTCCATCCTCGGCAGCTTCTCCAGTGTTATTGTACATCCCCAATCTCAAGTTGTGATCCCAAGACCCATGTCCATCCAGGAGGAAAAGAGGTCTGGGCTCTTGAGCCAGCTTGGAGGAGACCAGAAGTTCTCTTAGTCTTAAATGATTTCATCCTCGTGCGCCTTGGAGGGATGCTGTCACATCCACACTGACACGGGGTATTCAGGCTCCTAGAGTGTCACCAGGGTTTAAGACTTCCTTCTTTCCTTCTCAGGCAAAGCCCAGGGCTGGTGCGGGG